>NC_081411.1:650090129-650212629 GCF_030272615.1 Cryptomeria japonica
CTTGATGCCTCACACTTACTTGATTTTGACTCGGTAACTAATATTTTCTGCTTGTTGTTTTACTACGCTCCTCATGACATCATGGTCAAGTCAATGTAATAAACTGCAATCCTCTCTCTCTAGCCCTTCCTTTTCCTTTATCGATAGTTGAGATTTGATCATTCACATCGCATTACCACGTGGTGTCAAGGTCGGATCTTCGTTAGGGCTTTCCCACCTGTGCCAGTAAACCTTTCTAAATAGTGGGCACTCTGCAAAGATGAATAGCCACGATGGTCCAAAGTTACAAGAAAAGTGTTAGTCACTGATCACATGAGCTTTTGCATTTAATATTATAAAGTGCCTTCCTTATTATTTTGCAAATTTTTCCTCAACTCTAAAGGATGCATCTATTCTGGCTCCAAAAGTGACCTATCGTACCAACGACAAGCATCGACAGACGTTCGAGACATACATAGACCATGCATACCATGCCCATTTGGTGCAGGCACCGGACCCACTGAAAATGATGTGGAGTTGTCCTGGAGTCGGCTGTTTCAAACGTCGGGGCCCACATGAAACTACGTGGACATACCAGAAAATGGTGGATCATGGGTCGTGGCTCGCACTGATGTGTTGTGTCTAACACACACATTAAAAGCCATAGAAAACAAACATCCAACGACAAGTGTTGATGATCGCATTTGGATGCCAAAATGGTGGGAAAAAGAGGCCGCAGGCTTCCAAACCGCAGTGGTTGTCTCGCACATGCTACTAACAGGTGGGTCCTTACTCAGTCAATTTGTCAATCGCAGCCGTTTAGTGAAAACCAATGCCATAGCTCCAAAATAGACCTTTCATACAACATGTTAGTCTGTAACAGGTTAGTCAATTGCAACCATTAATTGCAAAATCGATGGTGTAAAACGCAAGACAAACACGTGTGTTAGTCAATCCGTATTGTCTTTTTGGAGCCAGAATAGACATGTCCGATGCGTCCCGCCATTTTTTGTGACTCCGTGGCCTCATGTGGAAAACAAGCGTGTTAGGGCTTCGTGTGTTAGGTGGACCATACAACCGGATCTCCCGTCATTTTCTACTTGTTGTGGAAAAATGGGGACAAGCATAAAGGGACAGACAAACTAATGCACGATTACATAAAGGACTCCAAAGCCCTCATTTGTTGTTCCAGTGTTATGCTATTTTGAAGGCATTTTTGAATGCTATTTTTGAAGGCAAAGAAGGGTTTGAAGGAGGCAGCGAGGACTTAGTTTTGAAGGGCAGCCTGTGTTCATTTGTGAAGGTTAACAGGTATGTTGAGTTATAGTTGGAAAATTTGCATGTTTTATTGCTTTTTTGAGTAGTCATTCTTTCAGATTTGTATACGTTGTGCGAAAATTATATTGTCTTGTTTTTCTGTAGCTTGAAATTATTCGGGTTAGGGTTAGATATAGGGCTCAACGTGTGTTTGCTGGCTCCAAAAAGCCATTGTAAAATGTGTGTTAGTATGTCTGTACTGCCATTTTGTTGGGTTTTTGGTGTTTGTTAGTATCTCTGTACTACCGTTTTGGTCTATCATTTCTGTAGTGCTTTTCGGTTATCGGCAAGACAATATTATGTTTTTGCCAGTTCTCTGATGTAACCGTTGTTGCCTTATTAATTTAATCGGTGAGAGTAATGTCGATGGGTCTGACCTTGGATTTCCATGCGTTGTTATCAGTTTTGCCACTTCTCCGATGGATTTCCATGCGTTGTTAGTCGTGCAATAGCCACAGCCTTGCCGACTCCGCCGTACGCACTGAGTAACACACGATTAGGCGTGTTACTCCTTGGGCGATTAACAATTAATAGTAATATTGAAATTAGCTTCAAATTATTCAAATGAATATGTAGAAATACCCATATAAATTTGTAATTAATTTTACATAGGGATTTTGTCTGGTTTTTTTAATATGATTTACTATTAATTGCATAAAATAGTCTAAAATAGCAAAAAAAATGTCTGTTTTGGAGCTGTGGCTGAACACGTAACCTATTGCTAACACGCTATTTTTGGTGCCTATTTCCCTCCTCACAGCCGAAACATAGACCGATATGTCCCTCGAATGCCCCGATGAGTCCGCATTGTGACCAAGTCCCTCGCGTTATAAGCATAAATCACCCTGAAGAACTCCTAGCAACTCTCCATCTGCCTTAATAGTCCTATTGGGACTCGGCATAGCAAAAAATTGCTTCTTCTGATGTCCCGATGAGTCCTAATGCATGTTTACTTTATCGGTATAAATCACACCGCTATCCCCGCAGGTGCTTTTATCTTCATCGAGGGTCGGAATAGCCTTTTTCTATTCCTCCCAAAGTTTCGATATGTCTTCGATGCACTTTTATGCTTAATGCTTCGGAGTTTGTTTTATCGGTATAGGTAATGCCGATGGTTTCACCTTCCCCATTCTCCATGTCATCGGGGATCGATATAACTATTTTTGCACTATCTTGATATGGCCATTTTTAAAAAAAAAGCAGGACTAGTCTGATATGTCAGGCCCACCATCCTTTCGCTGCTTCGCGAAAGATAAACTCCATGCTATTTCTCCCAACAAATAACACAAACTGTTGGATCCTTTTCAAGATGCACCTTCTTTACTTTCCACGTCATCCTTGCGCTGGGCCCACTTCCCTTTCACTGCTTCGCAATAGGTTAGTCAATCAGAACCACTAACTATAGAACTGATGGTGTAAAACGCGCGACTAACATGCGTGTTACTCATTACTGACCGAGTATTGGTATAGCAGACCAAGACCGCTCCTGATAGTCGAAACATAGACCAATATGTCCCATCGGGTATCGGCATAGTTCAATTTATGTCCATCCAATGCCCCGATGAGTCCGCATTGTGACCAAGTCCCCCGTGTTATTAGCATAAATCACCCCGAACAACTCCTAGCAACTCTCCATCGGCCTACATAGTGCTATTGGTACTCGACATAGCACAAAATTGCTTCTTCCGCTCTCCTGATGAGTCCTAATGCATGTTTACTTTATCGGTGTAAGTTACACCGATATCCCCGCAGGTGCTTTTATCTTCATCAGGGGTCAGAATAGCCTTTTTCTATTCCTCTCGAAGTCCTAATATGTCTCCAATGCACTTTTATGCTTAGTGCTTCAAAGTTTGTTTTATCAGTATAGGTAATACTGATGGTTCCGCCTTCCCTATTCTCCATGTCATACAGTGTCTTAGCGACAGGTTAGACAATTGCAGAATGTTGGTTGCATTATGGACGGTGTAAAATGGACTAGTAACATGCCTTAATAGTCCTATCGGGACTCGACATAGCATAATAGTGCTTCTTCCGATCTCCCGATGAGTCCTAATGCATGTTTACTTTATCGGTATAGTTTACACCGATATCCCCATAGGAGCTTTTATCTTCATCGGGGGTCGGAATACCATTTTTCCATTCCTCCCGAAATCCTGATTAGTCTCCAATGTACTTTTATGCTTAATGCTTCCAAGTTTGTTTTATCGGTATAGGTAATACCGATGGTTCCGCCTTCCCCATTCTCCATGTCATATAGTGTCTTAGCGACAGATTAGTCAATCTCAACCGCGCATTACCGACAGGTTAGACAATCGTAGAATGTTGGTCGCATTATGGATGGTGTAAAATGCACTACTAACACACCTTAATAGTCCTATTGGGACTCGGCATAGCATACAAGTGCTTCTTCCGATCTCCCGATGAGTCCTAATGCATGTTTACTTTATTGGTATAGTTTACACCAATATCCCAGCAGGAGCTTTTATCTTCATAGGGGGTCGGAATAGCATTTTTCCATTCCTCCCGAAGTCCCGATCAGTTTTCGATGCACTTTTATGCTTAATGCTTCAGAGTTTGTTTTATCGATATAGGTAATACCGATGGTTCCACCTTCCCCATTCTCCATGTCATACAGTGTCTTAGCGATAGGTTAGTCAATCTCAACCACGTGTTATCGACAAGTTAGACAATTGCAGAATGTTGGTCGCATTATGGACGATGTAAAACAGACTAGTAACATGCCTTAATAGTCCTATCGGGACTCGGCATAGCATAATAGTGCTTCTTCCGATCTCCCGTTGAGTCCTAATGCATGTTTTCTTTATTGGTATAGTTTACACCAATATCCCCGCAGGAGCTTTTATCTTCATCGGAGGTTGGAATACCATTTTTCCATTCCTGCCGAAGTCTCGATCAGTCTCCAATGCACTTTTATGCTTAATGCTTCCGAGTTTGTTTTATCAGTGTAGGTAATACCGATGGTTCCGCCTTCCCCCTTCTCCATGTCATATAGTGTCTTAGCGACAGGTTAGTCAATCTCAACCGCGCGTTACTGACAGGTTAGACAATCGCAGAATGTTGGTCGCATTATGGATGGTGTAAAACGGTCTACTAACACGCCTTAATAGTCCTATCGGGACTCGGCATAGCATAATAGTGCTTCTTCCGATCTCCCGATGAGTCCTAATGCATGTTTACTTTATTGGTATAGTTTACACCGATATCCCTACAGGAGCTTTTATCTTCATCGAGGGTCGAAATACCATTTTTCCATTCCTCTCGAAGTCCCGGCCAGTCTCTGATGCACTTTTATGCTTAATGCTTTGGAGTTTGTTTTATTGGTATAGGTAATACCGATGGTTCCACCTTCCCCATTCTCCATGTCATTGGGGATCGATATAACTATTTTTGCACTATCCCGATATGGCAAATTTCAAAAACCCTAAACCTTTAGACATATACTATGGATTGACTGACATGCGTGTTAGTCTCACATTTTACATCGTCGATTTTGCAGTTAACGGTTGCGATTGTCTAACCTCTAACTAACACGTTGTACTACAGTTCTGTTTTGGAGCTAGAATAGCTGTCCCTTCCAGAGGCAATATGGCTGAAGCTATTTTGGCTTCAAAACAGACCTTTTGGACAACGTGTTAGCGACAGGTTATTCAATCGCAAACAGTTTATTACAAAATCAACAGTTTAACATGCACGACTAACATGACTGTTAGTCAATCTGTAGTGTTAGTCAATCGCTGCTCGTTAATCGAAGAAACTTTTGATTAGCTATGTGCATCATATGGAAATGTGTAAGTCTAAAAAACTGTCCACAGACTATTGTGCAGAAATTTAGATTGTAGAATAACATTGAACATGTGGTGGATGAACTTAGTTATTAGAAAGCAATAAAAAATTAAGGCATAGGTTGATAAAAATTGAAATAATTTATAGACGTTGCTGTTAGTCTGACATAATTGCATGTCCATTTTGGAATAACAGGTATCTTGATTTTGAACATGGAGGCCAACTTTTCTTTAGAAATAACCAAAACATAGGTCGCATTTGGGGACGAATAAGCAATGAGAGGTTGATGAACCTATTTATTTATGAAGACACCTCATTCCTGTCCATGGTGAAGTTGATCCTTGGGCCTGAGTACGTAGAAGGTGGATGGAAGTACAAAATGAATGCAGACATAGTGTCTCTGTTTATGGCATGGTGTCTCAAGCTCCAACCTATTCTGAAAGTCAGAGAAATCATGAACAGGTGTGTGAAGAAGGAATGGTTAGGCGGAATGGAAGCCTTACTAGGATTGGCACGAGACATGGATGACTTTGAAAGTGTGGGTGGAACGTGGATTCATGGGAGTGAATTTAGTCCTCCCTTGCAATCATTCTTGCTCTAGAGTGCGACATTCAGTAAAGAGGCCAGAAGAAGTGTAGCACAGGCTGGGATGTATGGTATTGTGCAATACCTTGAGACGGTCGATGTTTGGGAAGTGCATGTGGAGATGGCAAAATGGGGACCTTGGTCAGAATATAGAGCACTTGTGCAATGAATAGTTCTTGCACGCACAAAACGACAGGGTTGACCTTGTGGAAGAACAACTAAGAAGGGTCATGTACTGCACTTCGGTGAAGGCTCCATTAGGGAGACAAAAATTAACCAAGTTAGGAACATGGAAGTGCTAGACATGGAAGAGGGCACGGTCACTGTTCATGTGGTGTAGCGAGATGGCACATACAACCCTTTTTGAAGCAAGGACTGTGTTTTTCTTTAAAATGTTTCTGAATGTGTTATGTATGGACTATTATGTATACCGTCCACCAACTTTGATGGTCTAGTTGGCTAGCCGTCGAGGTTTATCTTGCAGAATGTAAACATTTTCAGAATTAATATAAAATATAGCTTTACCGGACAAATAAAAACTTTGTTGGCACCAACTGGTACTCTTATCTTCTCTGTTTTGAAATTGTTGTTAACATTTTATTATATATGGTGGAAAAACAAATGTTTTTTATTGTATGTGCATGAAATTGTTGTATAACATCAAAGTCAAGCATTTCAATATATATGACTACAAATACAATTAAATTCTTGTAGGACAATTGAGTTTCTATTCTAGTCATTTTGGTCATTCTCAGAGCATTTTATATGCCAATTTGGTCATAACCAATACTTCATCGGTTGCCCAACCACCGATTTGCTAAAAAAATACAAAGTTTCTCAAAAAGTTGCAAAAAGTTGTCAAGCAACAATGACAACTTTTGGTCAAATGTGCATTTTTGCCTTTTATGCATTTTTACTTATATTGAACCTCCTAGCATGACTTCCTAACATTAAACCGATATGCCTAAATTCCTAATGAGGCTTTAGAAGTCATTTTTATCATAATGCAAATTTGTGCTTTTTTGGGCTTACAAGGGCTCATAGGCCAAATTTGACAAAAGTAGCAACCTAGGGGACAATCATCCTTGAAATGACTATCAAACACAAATGTGGAGCTCTGTCTATTCTATTATTAAAACACCTAATCCAAAATATGGATCATCAGCTCAAAATGTGGAAAATGCATATAAAATGGTAAATAGTTTCCTAACCATGAAGTAATGCGATCAGCCTTGGGCAACAAACAAGGATGGTCGAAGACCAATTCCCTTTGCACTTTAGACTCCACTAAACCCAGGTTTCAGAATAATACTTATCTGTCAAGGAGCTAATGCATATTAAATCAGGATCTCAAAGAATTAACAATAGAGCAGTGCCTCTATCTTAGAATATAATGATACTTTGTGGACAGATAACATTATCAACTCAAGAGACAATATGAATAATCAATATAATGGTTCAATATGTCTCACATAAACAATAAGAACCCAATCTCACATTTAATGTAACATAATGTGATTCACATTACAACATATTCTTAAATAGATTTATGAAGAGGACAGAGCATGTATCATCAACAAAGAAAGTAATCAGTACATTTGAAGTAGAAACAGTGAATCTTGTATATTAATGTCTAAGAAATGATAGTACATAGAAGCTACCCACTTGGAGATACTTCATTGCAATTTGCTTACACAAAATGACACTTCTACTTCCTATAAAATTTAATAATACATATGACTTTCAGTCCTTACAGCAATGATGTTCCAAAACCCCCCCAAAAAAACTCCCTTTGCTACGCAAGATGACTCAATACAAATACAAATGCTGAAAGACAGGAATGAAAGGACACACCCTTTCATTATCTTAACAACTATGTGAACAGAAATTAAAACGCCTAACCAAGATATCAATTACATTACATAAAGTCAAACACCACACTAGGACTTTCGATCCAGCTACCGTCCACATTTTTTAATATGCCCCAAGTAGGCCAAATCCTTATATCTTGTAGCATTGAAGATGGCATCCTTGGCTGCATTCTCAATTGCATAAAATTTTTCCAATTGATCGACTGTGTCATTCATGTCAAGGACATCTGCTCTAGCGATGGCTTGGGCTACATTAAGCATAGACTTGCACTCAGCGATCCATACAGTTTTGTCTTTGATCACACCTGCATCATCTACCAGATTGGGAACCCCATGCTCAACAATCTACTGGAATTCATCAAATTTAGACTTCAATGCCTCTGTAACTCCATCATGTGTAACAAGTAGACCCTGCATCTTCTTTTTTTCTTTCTCTTCCGTCGTTGCATCCTGTAACATCATGTCAAGTCTATCTCAAATTTTGGTGTGTGAAATCATATTGTCCATGTTCCTCTGATATTCACCCTAGAATTCATTCAATACTTTCTCCATATTGTCACACCTCCTACTTAGCAACACGCAAGCAGTATCGGCCCTAATGCTCTTCATCTGTTTTTTCAACTTGTTATGTTCATAAGATAGCTTTTCAAATTTTTTCTTCCATTCGCCTCCTAAATCTGTAATTTGGGGAACAGGGTGCCCACTCCGCTTAAGGGTCTCTTCATACAAAGCCTTATACTTATTCTTCTCTGTTATCTCATGTTTCATTTGGGCCTTATTAAACTTTGAAATATTAATACCCATGTCAGCTATGACTATAGGATCTACTTCTCCAACCTTCAAGGTCATCATGTGACCAAAAGCTTTATCTACATCAATGATTTTTGGCCTCTTATTAGGAGGATATAAGGCCCACAATAACATTTATTCCTCCTTTGGATCATATCTTGATCCAATAAAAATATCTTGCACTCCTTGGATGTTTAAATTCATATCCTTATTATCTGAATGTAATAAAGAATCAAAAATAAATGAAGCACTCAAGTCCCATCCTGGAAACACAATTATTCCTGCATCTACTAGCAATTGCCTGCCCCTTTGCGGGGTCATAGTCTCAACTTCTCTATCAATGTCTTCCTTCAACCTCATCATCATTTCTTCTTCATTATCAGGGGTCACATTTGGCACTACTTCCCTCAATTTCTTACCCTTGAATTGGTACAGGAATGATTTGAATTCCTTAGACTTTATGAAGTGATCATCAGATACAAAAGAAACATGTTCTGCCATTCTTTCATCTATCTTTGCATTTAGAGCAATAATAAGCCTATCTTCTACCTCTGAATCCTTCTCCTTCTCAGGGGCATGGAGCTTGGAGACTACTTCATTTTCCCCTAAATCACTTTGGGCTGGTTCTCCCTCCATGTTTTCTAGTCTCTGCCTTCTTTCCTCTAGCTTCTTCTCCAAGGTCTCCATAACTCTTGCAAGCTCTTCCACCTCCTTATTCCTGCACATGTCTTCAAATTCATCCTCCTCATGGAGGTAGTCTCCCAAATCCTATCTTTTCCTTCTTGAATGGATGTAACCCTCAGGATCATAGTGTGCTCTAGATACGTGCTGAAATAAATTGTATTCATTCACCAGCTTCCCATCAATGGCCTCGTATGCCCTAGTTGATACAATTTTAAAATCCTGAAAGTGAAGTGTGTCAGGGAGGAAAGCTTCCTTGTGTGCTCCTCCGAAATGTTTGGCATTAGACACACTTAACTGCCTTACAATTTCCAAGAAGGCAATCCTATCTGGTGCAAGCTTAGGGAGAACATATGGATAACCCTCAAATCCATAGCATCAAACAAAAGTGAAGTTTTGGCACGAGTACCAATCACCCCAGTTGTGATTGACCTTTGGAGTTTGGTGCTCATGAGGCCTAAGAAACTTCTTAACCTCCTCTGAAAATGATCCTTGTCGAGGCTCACCAAAGAGAAAGAAAAGTGGTTTCACAAAGAACTCCTCAAATTTAAGGTAATGAGAACTATCAAACCTGTAATCCCAAAGGGAAACCCATAATTGCACTGGTTGCTCCTTTCCATCTTTCCCAATTGTATTCACATTCAATTCTTCCAGCCATAACCCTCTAAGTCTCCCATAAAATAAAATGATGTGCATTAACAGTGAGTAGTGCTTGAAATATTTGTTTGGATTGTCTTTTAGGTTTAAGAAACCTTCATGCAATCTATCTACCAGGTAAGAAGTGAAGTCAAATGCCCTAGGCTCATGCCTCTGCACTTCTATTGCTAGAACAAGTGGTCTAATGTTTGCCACATCAGGAGCTTCAACTCCTCCCACCTGACCACAAGCCATATATGTATATTGTAGATACTTCTTAAAAATAGTCATGTCATATGGAGGACCTTCTTCATCTATTAGCCTCCCCTTCTCTGCTTTATGGACAGCAAGGTTCCAGCCCTGGTATGTAGTGTCCATCTTCTTGTACTCTTCTTCCAAATCTACAAAAGACAAAGGCAATTCCGCCTCCAAATCTACTGCAAAAACTTCCTAAATCGTAGCCTTTGCAAAATGCACTAGAGCAGTCCCATCAGGCAACATAATGCATCACTTGTTTGCATTATAATTTCTTACTAAAAGCTTCAACAAATGAATGTTCACAAACACATTGGGTACTACAAGTTTACCGAGACCCATTTTCCATGGGTTTGAAATTGGCGTGGGGTTATCCCTACGGAAGTAATGGAAAAGGAACAACTCGTGCCCTCGTAGTATGGTGAATATATCCCCAATCCCTTTGTATATGTCCTCTAACTGCTCACGAATAGGAAAATTTGTCTTAGCTCTATGTGACCTAGCTCCTGGAGATCCCATTTGGTCTATCATGTCCTGATTCAGCTTTCTACCCGATTTCTTTGTTGTGGTACTCGATAGTTCGGCAGCTTTTTGCTTCCCTTTTGAGCTTGACCCCTCCATTTCTACAAATTATTTCACTCTGTAGTCAATAACTCAGAAATTTTCTCAGTAAGCACTTAATATCTTTCTACAATTACTTCGAGAGAAATGCTGCTCCCTCTGCAATACCGGCTATTTGGGACAAATTTGCTTGCAATCTTTGTAATTGATTATTGCAATATTTGATAGATTTGCTTCATGTGGCAACAAATGTACTCAATCGGTGACACTCCTCCCGATGATTCAAATGTTTGCTTCCGGTTGTCCGTTATTACTTTACCACTTTTTGCTTTCTGATCAGAACAAACTACCCCGACCCACTTATCGAGTCTCGGAATACCTATTTTTTCTTTATCCCAATGGTTCATTTCATCACGATGGGTATCACTTCAGTCTCCTCCTTGCCTTTTGTTTTAATGCTCCATCGGCATAGCTCTCTCCGATGCATTTGCCTTTGGTTTCCTTTTACTTGAGTCATTTGGTGTGGGTATAATTTATTTTTGTCCCTTCGATACTCCGATGATCTCAATATACGAACAGACGATATCTTCTGGTTGATCCAACGACCCACGTTGTTTCGTAAAGGAAAGATGGTTGGAGTTTATCTTTCACGAAGAAGCGAAAGGGAAGTGGGGCCAGTGTGAGGATGACGTGGAAAGTAAAGAAGGTACATCTTGAAAAGGATTCGATGGTCTGCATTATTTCGTTGGGCGAAATAGCATGGAGTTTATCTTTCACGAAGCAGCGAAAGGATGGTGGGCCCGACATATCAAACTAGTCCTGCTTTTTAAAAAAAATGGCCATATCGGAGAAAAAGACCATATTGGGATAGTGCAAAAATAGTTATATCGATCCCCGATGACATGGAGAACGGGGAAGGAGAAACCATCGGTATTACCTATACCGATAAAACAAACTCCAAAGCATTAAGCATAAAAGTGCATCAGAGACATATCGGGACTTTAGGAGGAATAGAAAAAGGCTATTCCGACCCCTGATGAAGATAAAAGCACCTGCAAGGATATCGGTGTAAATTATACCGATAAAGTAAACATGCATTAGGACTCATCGGGACATTGGAAGAAGCAATTTTTTGCTATGCTGAGTCTCGATAGGACTATTAAGGTGGATGGAGATTTTCTAGGAGTTGTTCGGGGTGATTTATGCCGATAACGCGGGGGACTTGGTCACAATGCAGACTCATTGAGGCATTCGAGGGACATAAATTAAACTATGCCGATACCTGATGGGACATATTGGTCTATGTTTCGGCTATCGGGAGTGGTCTCGGTCTGCTATACCAATACCTGGTCAGTAATGAGTAACACGTGTGTTAGTCATGCATTTTACACCATCGATTCTGCAGTTAGTGGTTGCAATTGACTAACCTATTGTGAAGTAGTGAAAGGGAAGTGGGCCCAGCGTGAGGATGATGTGGAAAGTAAAGAAGGTGCATCTTGAAAAGGATCCAACGGTCTGCATTATTTCGTTGGGCAAAAAATCATGGAGTTTATCTTTCACAAAGCAACGAAAGGATGGTGGGCCTGACATATCAGACTAGTCCTGCCTTTTTTAAAAAAAATGGTCATATCGGAGAAAAAGACCATTTCGGGATAGTGCAAAAAAAGTTATATTGATCCCCGATGACATGGAGAATGGGGAAGGCGGAACCATTGGTATTACCTATGCTGATAAAACAAACTTTGAAGCATTAAGCATAAAAGTGCATCAGAGACATATCGAGACTTCGGGAGGAATAGAAAATGGCTATTCCGAACCCCAATGAAGATAAAAGCACCTGCGGGGATATCGGTGTAAATTATACCGATAAAGTAAACATGCATTAGGACTCATCGGGACATCTAAAGAAGCAATTTTTTGCTATGCCGAGTCTTGATAGGACTATTAAGGCGGATGGAGAGTTGCTAGGAGTTCTTTGGGGTGATTTATGTTGATAATGCGGGGGACTTGGTCACAATGCGAACTCATCGGGGCATTCAAGGGACATAAATTGAACTATGCCGATACCCGATGGCACATATCGGTCTATGTTTCAGCTATCGGGAGCGGTCTAGGTCTGCTATACCGATACCTGGTTAGTAATGAGTAACACCATCCATAATGCGACCAACATTCTATGATTGTCTAACCTATCACTAACGCGCAGTTGAGATTGACTAACCTGTCGCAAAGACACTGTATGACATGGAGAATGGGGAAGGTAGAACCATTGGTATTACCTATACCGATAAAACAAACTCTGAAGTATTAGGCATAAAAGTGCATCGGAGATTGATCGAGACTTCGAGAGGAATAGAAAAATGCTATTCCGACACCCAATGAAGATAAAAGCACCTACGGGGATATCGGTGTAAACTATACCAATTAAGTAAACATGCATTACGACTCATCGAGACATCAAAAGAAGCAATTTTATGCCATGCCGAGTCCCGATAGGACTATGTAGGCATGTTAGTAGTTTGTTTTACACCATCCATATTGGGACCAACATTCTATGATTGTCTAACTTGTTGGTAACGTGCGGTTGCGATTGACTAACCTGTCGCTAAGACACGGTATGAAATTCCCATTGGACGGTGTAAAATAGACTACTAACACGCGTGTTAGTCATGGGGAGAGTGGGAGGATTAGAAAAATGCAACTCTGACCCACGATTAAGATAAAACCGCCTGCAGGGATATCGATGAGTTATACTGATATAGTAATCCTTTAGGGCTACAACTATTCTGGCTCCAAAATAGACCTTTCATGTGGTGTGGCAGCGACAACTTAGTCAATTGCAGTCATTTACTGCAAATGATTTTGTAATAACAGTTTGAAGCTAATAGAGAGATTGAAGCAATATTAAAGTATAGAAAAGGAAAAACTAACAACTATAGATCAATACTTCATGTGACAAAAAATTTGTATTTGAATACATCAATACTTAACAAACATTGTGTTAAAAAATTGGCAGCAGTGTGTAAGAAGCATTGGTTCTTTACAAATTATAATGTCCACCAGCCAGCCATCCCTCATCAATACATGTAGATGAAAATGACATCTTTAAACATAAAAATATTGGCTACAAAATGACCATCGAAGGTGCTCCATGCACCTACAATGGTGACACTTTCTCCTATTTACCATGACGATATTTTATAACTTATCCGGTAACTACCTAAAATAGTGCTACTACTAATTTTACAAAATTAATCCTATTGTCTGCAATGGGGTCATAGAAGTGTAGCGAGTGACATATGCAAAACAGGAAATTGTAGATAAACAACAAAACTAACTCCCAATGTATTGGAGTATGACACCCATGTTCTCTTGAATCTCCATTTTTTTGACAACGACTAGTGCCAAGAGCTAGTTATCATCAGAGTTCAGTAGTCTATGGAAGGGATCCAGATTCCCATTCCTCACCCCCACCCTATACACCTCCCACGCCTCCTGGATGAAGTTCTTCCTCCTTTCCCGTGTTGCCCTTTTTTGGGCAATTTCCTCATCTTTAGTGTCTGACTCCTCTGATTCAGAGGAGATGTAGTTGGTGTGGTTAAAATAGATGCGGAGGGTGCTTACCCAACAATCAGAATCCAACTCTAGAATGGCATTTCCTAGGGCCTACCCATCAGACGGGTAGACAAAGCCGTCTATCCTCTGTATGGTCGCTTCCTTTGAATCGAATATGTCAACCATAGGGAAAATGACAGCCTCATAAGCAAACCCTTCACACCAGTGTTGATTAGCACCCAATATATCATTAGCCACCCACCATATAGCATTCCAGAGCACATCATTTGCTTGAAATAGATGGCTGCATTGGGCCTGGATTGATTCCTCTCTACATAGGCAACTGACACCAAAATGATGCACCATCGGTTCAGATCAAAACTTCCAGGCTTAAGACTGCAATCTGAACCATTCCTTATATAAAGTTTTGAACTTTCTAGAGAAGTGTACATATCGACTAGAAGAGGCCTGAATTCCAATCAAGGTTCGTCCGAACAACATATCTTTACTATTATGAGAACTAGCTGTCAAGGTCCCTGCTCCTACATACTTTATCTGAGGCCTGATGTGAATCTACCAAAGCGCATGAAAAAACACAGAGGTCTCTAGTTTGTCCTTCCACTAAGGTATGGTTGGCCAACATCTAGCTAAAATGAAGCTCCAGATGAAACCACATTGGCAAGCCAAAGGAAGATTATCGGTAGCACATATACCAATGAAACAGAGCGCGGACTCATTGGAGCACATTAAAAAATACTCAACTCGGTGCGCACTTTTCGAAAGATCGTTCCATTGAGAAATCTTGTTTTGATGAGGAAGTAGGCAATTGCTTTCTATTGGCTTGCATTGGCTTATCGGCAAAGCATATAAATTGCTATATCCATGACCTATGAAAGCATCGGTATAACTTGTAATGAAATGGCCAAGCATATAACATAATACTGGGAGATCGGAAGTAATAAGAAAATTTTATCCCAATACCCGATGACTAAAGGAAACTAAAGGCGACATCATCGGAAAGAAGATTCATATCGGAGTAGTGCAAAAATTGCTATACCGATCCCCGATGATATGGAGAATCTGAATTTCAAGCCATCAGTATTACCTATATCGATAAAAGAACTCGGAAGCATATAACACAAAAAGTGCATCGAGAATTCATAGGGATTTTGGGAGGAATAAAAAGGGCTATTCCGACCCCCGATGAAGATAGAAGCATTGGCTGGAGTATCGGTGTGAGTTATACTGATAAAGAGTGCATCAAATGAGGATTCATCGGGACATCATAAGAAGAACTTTTATGTTATGTTGAGACTCGATAGGACCAAGCTAAGTGTGGGATACGTTATTTTGGCTCCAAAATGATAGTATGTATTGACTAACACGTGTGTTAGTCGTGCATTTTACACCATCAATTTTGCAATTAACAGCTACGATTGACTAACCCGTCACTAACATGGACGCATCTATTTTGGCTCCAAAACGACAGTATGAATTGACTAACATGCATGTTAATAACTCGTTTTACACCATCGATTTTGCAAGAAATGACTGCAATTGACTAACTTGTTGCTAACACGTTGTACGATAGGTAGAGCCAGGATAGCTTCAGCCCAGCCCTATTCCTCCCTGTAAGAAATTTTAATAACTTTGTTTGTTGCTAAAGAGGACATGAAGAAAATAGATTTCTAGAGTAACATATAATAAGGTTTCAAAGAAAATAGAAACTGTAACATTAAAGAAAACGTATGCTCATTTTCAGTATTTGATCCCAAGAAAGAATGAATGCAAAGAACTAATGAATGCACACTAGAAGAGAAAGAAGATTTAGGGCTGAAACTTTGATGTGTATATTTATATTCATTTTGATAATTTTAGACTCAATGTAATTCCAGAGAGAACCAGAAACGCTACAGATATATTTCAACAGAGTTTCTTTACAAATTCTTGTGATGATTTTTCCTAAGTCCTGGTATCCATTTATAACAATATGGCTGCAAACAAGCTTCGGACTTTCATAGGAAAAGTTTGTTAGAACCATGATTCCAGCTGGAAAAGAAAAGAAAAATACAGTCATTTTATATCCTAACGGCCTTTTAAGTTTGTTGTTCCACTGCAGCATCTTCCAAGTGTTGTGGGACTTCCTCTTCTTGAACTGCATATTTCTTTTTCCGCTCTTCAAACATGCCATCACCTGGCCAGGAGAAGCTAACGATCGTCTTTTTCATCTTATTTAGCCTTTTCCATGTCATTCTCAATTTCCCAACCTCTATCTCCAGAAAGCCATAATGTGACTTTGCTTTCTCAATCTCCTCAACTGTCTTAATAAATAAAGTCGTGTCATCTGTATTAATAACCTTGTTTACCCTCTCTAACAAGTTACACCCCAACTCATCAAGCCATGCCTTTTCCTCTTTCAGCTATTTGGACCAACAAAACCCCCAGGAAACAACTCATACTTATGATCAGAATATTCTTTTCTATATATGTGGGCTTCTCTCTTCACACCTGCCCTTTCTTCTGCTAATCCAGTCATCCCTTTTATTAACTCATAAGTGGATTTGATATTGGCATCACCCTCTACCTCTACATGAGATGAACACATAAGTTCCAACTCCAGTCCCCTAGGAATCCACTTATTCAGAATTGGCTCTAAAGTGGCCTTATCTTCTTTCAAATTAGTCAAAATATTCAAAATTGTTTTCATGTTAATGTATACAATAGAGGCTCTAACTGAGTCATCAAATTTCAAAACTGTACCTCTCACCTTTTCTTCATAGTTGCTTCTAAGTAAGGTGTAACCTCATTTAAACTTTTCCATCTCATCTTCTAAAGTTTCAGTAGCCTCAAAATTAGAGGTCATAGGAGAAGGGGGAAATTCAATGATAGGACTGGTGGGTGGGGGTCTTGCTGGAGAAGATGCAATCATTAAAGTAGATGACTCACCTTTCTGGTACTGCCCTGCCAATTGACTTTGTAAACTAGCAATGATGCTATCTCGGTTGGCTATCTCTCCTTTGGCTTCATTATAAGCCTTTAAAATTGTTTCCAGTTTTACCTAGAGATCAGCTCTCTCCTTAGCTTCTTTCTCAGCTACTACCACATTGAATTTTGCAGGTTCTAGAACTGTGCTGGCAACTTCCACCACTCCAATGTCCTGAACTCTCTTCACTATCATACCTCCTAGGTAGTTGGATTCTGAGGTGTCCTTCCTCCTTTTGCTCTCATCCCTCTTTAGGGACCACATAACCAAAGCAACATTATCCTTAGTGAATGTCACTCCTTCTAGAGGCTTCGTTTCTTTCCTTACTGCTTCAAGCACTAAGTCATCTACTATGTCCCATTAAGGAAGGATTAAAACACCAGCCTTTGACACCATTTCTCTCCCCTCTTGGGGAGTAATGGCTTTGAATTCTATCATCATTTCTTGCTTCACCTCTTCCTCCACTGTATTTGCATCTTTCTGGGGTTGCTCATTCTTTCTCTTCTCAAATCTTGCCTTATATTGCTCAATGTTTTGTTTCCAAACAAATTGCATAAGGGACCCTGTTGTAACAAAATTATTATCAGCCAGGAACTTGTCACTAGCTTGTTTGATAGCAGGGTCTAGCTCCTTTCCTTTCAACTCACTTGCAGTCAAATTCATCTCAGCAGTCAGTGGCTCTTCGGGCATTCCCTCTTGTGTTTCCTCATAAGTGTAGGCAATCTCATCAAGACTTCCTAACTGCAACAATTGCTTTGCAGCTACCAGTTCATCTCCCACATGGATAGGGGATTGTGAGGGAGAGTACAGAGGTTCACTTGTTTGCACCTCTTTTCCTTCCCTTTGCCTTTTAGGGGAGTTTTGGATGTCAGTGACATCTCCTATTACTCCCTTTCCTTTTGAAATAGAGGGCTCACCAGTTACCGGCACTAGCGCACTATACCTTCGCTTCTTATGCATCACATAATCACTTGGAGGGATGGCCTTGGTAAAGAAAGTCTTGGCTAAAACCAACTTAGCCCTTTGAGGATCATTCCTCATTATAACCTCCCTCTTCTCCTTCAATGTCTGCATTAGGTTTTCAAAATGAAGAATTACGAATTTAATTTTCTTGTGAAAGGGAGTAAAACTAGACAGAGGATCATAACCACCATCAAATTGGTGAATAAAATCAAGAGCCTTCTTGTATGCTACCCATTTTTCTTTTCTCAATTCTTGCTCATCTAGATTGAATTCATTTCTGATTAGATCCTCAGGAAAATGGAACTGATGTGGTCTACCTTTACGTACTGCTCTCTTTCTGAACATACCATTGAAGAAATCTTCAGGGTCAGCAAATCTTGATACTGCAGTAGGCAACCTATATGGTTGAAAGAAATCATCAAAGTGTTTCCAGCCACCCTTGGTAGTTACAAATTGATGAGCAATGGTGATGGTAGGGAAAATGGTCCCTTTTCCCCTATTTGTTAACTCTACCTCTTGGAGACCCCTGATTTGGCTTAGGATCTCTGCAATTCCTATCTTCAATGGGACTTGATAAGGAAGCAAATATGGAGTTCCTCTGAATCCATAAACTCTAAACACCGTAGAGACAGGGTATAAATATACATCACCCCAATTGTGCACAATCTTGATACCTTCAGCAAATTCTTTAGGCCTAAGGAACTCTATGAGGGCCTTAGGGATCCTAGGATTTATTTGGCACAAGAGAATCCGAAGCCTAGATGCAAAGCATCTGTCAAACTTCAAGTAACTGGTGTCCTGTCTATCCCAAGACAAAATTATGCTCCATAATTGTATAGGCACCTCTTCACCATCCTTTTCCTTAACCAGATCCATTCCATTAGCGAAGTAATCAACACCTTTAAACAAAAACATATGCATGAGAAGAGAATACCACCCAAAAGGTCTGTCTACCTTACCATTTTTAATCCCTATCAACCATGCATGGATTGCATCAGTGAGATAAGATGCATAATCAAAAGTTACTACCAGAGAGGGGTTTAAGATCTGTGCTATCATTAGCATATAGTGAGTTGGCATACTGGTTTGGGCATCTTCCCCAAAAATCTAACAAAGTGACCAATACATGTCTTTAGCCCTTAGAGTAAACAAATTCACTGAGAAGGGTTCCATGGTACTAGGGCCTACAACAATTAACCCTCCCATTTTGACAAAAAATTCTTTCAAAGGACTGCTCCTGAGATGATCTCTCTGGACATTGTAGACCTCTGCAAGTGTATCAAAATTGATTGGCTCTAAGTAGTTTGATACCTCACTGAGCTTAAACACCTTCCTAAACTCATAATCGTTAATCTCAATTAAGGCTCCCCCATTCACATTTCTCACACATTTAGCAACAGGGTCATAATTATTTGCAACCTGGGTTAATAAATCTACATCCATAAAAATCCCAGGGACTATGAGCTTTCCCACATCTAATTCCCAAAGACTATTCATTGGAGCAGTGAAATGTCTTTGGCCAAAACCCACCTTGAAAAGTCCTAGCCCTGATAGCCCTATCTATGAATCCCTCAACCAGTTCCCTTTGTCATACAAACCATCTCCAATTCTCAAACGGGGGGCCTTGGGCACTAATTCTTTGATCTTAGCAACGAAATTTGTAGACATGGTTAATTGTTCCAAGAAATCATCACATATAGCTCTATCTTGATAATTCACTTTCCCTATGAAATCTCTTCATGGTGCCATCTTAAATTATAGGTATTTCAATTTAAAATTCAAATAGACCTCTCAGAATCTAAACACCTAATGAAACCAATTCGAACTATAACTTTCAAAATGAATGCAGAACTTACTTGTTGCCTAAAGAAATTCGCTCTGCGCAATGCTTCCTCTACAAAATTACTTGAATCGATACTAAAATTCCATTGATGTGAGGCTTAATAGGGGAATAGAGAGTTGAATTGCAACATTAATCTACAGGCTTCACCAATGAATTTGCAATTGAATTTAAGAAAACCTCCAATAGACCACAAAGGAAATCTCATTGTCATGGCTTTTGGCTGTTTCACGAAGATTAAAAACCATGCATTCACTCAATCTATACTCTCCATGGTGAGCGCAAACCCTTTTCACTAACCGTATGAAGTCCTCACCACAAAGGGTTTTTGCTGTTTCACAAAGTTTAAAAACCTTGCATCTCCGAGCTGCGAAACAACGCTCATCGTTGGATCTATTTCGAGATGTAAAACCTTTAAAAACTAGCACTAGTCCAATCTGTCAGGCCCACCATCCTTTTGCCGCTTCGCGAAGGATAAACTCCACGCTATTTCACCCACCGACCTAATGCAGACCGTCGGATCCTTTTCAAGATGCACCTTCTTTACTTTCCACGTTATCCTCCCACTAGGCCCACTTCCCTTTCACTGCTTCGCGAAAGATAAACTCTGACCATCTTTCCTTTACGAAAAAATGCGGGTCGTTGGATCAACCGGAATATATTGTCCGTTAACCTTCATTTCGGGCCTACCACTCTTTTCTCAAAACATAAAAAGGGTAAATTTCAAAAAACCCTAAACCTTCAAAATAGACGTAGCCTAGACAGATATGGATTGACTAACATGCGTGTTAGTAGCACGTTTTTCACCGTGGATTTTGCAGTTAACGATTGTGATTGACTAACATCTCACTAACACACTGTGCAACAGGTCTGTTTTGGAGGGCCGCGGCTATTCTGGCTCCAAAATAGACCTTTTGTACAATGTGCTAGTGACAAGTTAGTCAATCGTGTCCGTTAAATGCCAAATCGACAATGAAAAATGTGCAACTAACACGTGTGTTAGTCCCTTCGTACTGCCTTTTTGGAGCTTTTGGAGCTAGAATAGCCTCGTCCGACCCCTCCCAATAGCCGAAACATAGTCTGATATGTCCCATCATGTATCGGCATAGTTCAATGTATGTCCCTCCAATGCTCCGATGATCTCAATATACCAGTCCGCATTGTGACCAAGTCACCCACATTATTGGCATAAATCACTTTGAAAAATTCCTAGCAACTCTACATCCGCCTTAATAGTCCTATCGGGACTCAGAATAGCATTAGATTTATTCTTCCGATGTCCCAATGAGTCCTAATGCATGTTTACTTTATCGGTATAATTTACACCGATATCCCCACAGGTGCTTTTATCTTCATAGGGGGTCGGAATAACATTTTCCTATTCCTCCCGAAGTCCTGATGAGTCTCTGATGCACTTTTATGCTTTATGCTTCAGAGTTTGATTAATCAATTTAGGTAATACCGATGGTTTCGCCTTCCGATTCTCCATGTCATCGGGGATCGATCTAACTATTTTTTACACTATCCCAATATGGTCTTTTTCTCCGATGGGCCCGCTTTTGGTTCCCTTCAGTCATTAGGTATCGGGATAGACTTTTCTCATTACTTTTGATCTGTCGATGCTATAACTCCATGATCCGCATTGCCTTATCCTTACAAGTTCCAATGATAGGTTCATAAGTGCCTCTTCCCAATGAATCCGCCTTCTGATTTATCAGTACATGTTATGTCGATATTCTATATTTTGCTTGCCAGTGCTATTTCATGGAGAGTACTTATGTCAATAATTAAAATTTTACATTTTTGAACAAATGAACCATCCACCTTCAACCGATAGAGGTTGTGCCTGCTGATAGAGATCGCAGATTTTCTTCACACTGTTTCATCAATCAGATTTAAACCGATGAGTATGAAGAAAGGTCAAGTGAATTGGAGGCATATTTCAAATGGCCTCGGCTACTGTAGCTCCAAATCAGACCTATCGAACACTCAACATATCACTCAACATTCCCTTCAATATACCGAAGTGATGCTTTTTCATGAAGATACTGCAAGATATCACCACTAAATGCTCTTATGATGAAACTAAAAGTGTCCACATATAGCACAAAACTATTTTGTAAATAAATGTGCTAAAAGGATGGGCAGGATGAAGGTCTAATAGTAAAGTAGATTTGGTCATTTGTGCAAAGCAACCAATATCATGGCAAACACATTTGACATCAACCAATATCTCAAAACAGTATCACATTGAAGATATAATCACTATGGCTGTTTACTATTTACGATATCTCTTTCTTTCTTTGATATGTGCAAGACAAGAATGGGAAAACACCGGAAATGGAAGGATATTATGGTATTGGAAGTTCAAGATGGTGGTGAAGATTTGCGTCATTTCTATTCAAGGGATATTCAGTGGATGCCATTTTGTGTCGAAAATGATTCAACGACAGACTTGTGTGTAGCAATTCCACTGGATAGATTGGATGCATTCATGAGAGGGGAATCATTGCGTGAAGGTGTTGAAACCCAATTCCTCTGAAAGCGGCACAATCAGCACGATAGTGCTCTACACAACGCGCACATAACAAAGATGTACAACAGGTTCATAGACACATTCTTTCATATTCTTTGTCTACGTTTAATGACATAATGATTGTTGTTGATAATAGGAGAGTTGTTTTTTGAAGGTATTGGTGTTCATATGGACCACAAGACAACAGGAAGAAGTCACTGAATAAGAAGCGCACATGGACATATCATAAAAAAAAAGGTTGTACATGCCACTTCATTGTTAAGGTGTTATATGGTAGGCCAGATGTGGCCATCTTGATATTCAAACAACCGTTGCATGTAGACAACAATGGTGAAGCTTGTCATCGCGTCGATGATACCAACAATGAGCTGCGCTCTCAATTTGCACCAAAACTTTCCAATGAATGCAAAGCATATATAGAGAGGTTGTTGTTGATGGATGGGAGCATTGATGCTATTATGGACCGACATCTTGATGATCCCATTTTTCATGACATGTTGAAGAAGAGAGATTCATTCGTGACGCGCAAGGATGTTATCAACGCAGCAACGAGGGTCCATTCTATTCAGTCACAACAGCATGTGCACGATGCCACTAGCATCTTAGAATGGAAAAAATAGGATGAGGCAAATTTCTTTTTTTTCCAGCAGCCACAAGGTGCCATCAGACCTTTCGTTATGGGAATATAAACGGCTTGGATGCTTGACATGATGGTACGATTCTCGCATGACTCAATCATCTCAATGGATTCAACATTCACAACAAACAATTATGGGGTATGTCTCTTCGAACTTAACCTATTTTCATGTAGCCCATTTGATCCCTGGATGATCATGATCTTCCTGTTTGTTGTTTAAAACATTATCAATTGTATTCATGTCTCGTCTTCGATGAGCAGCAATCGAGGGTGCCTGTTGCATGGGTTGTGACATCAAGGAACAAGATCGAGGATATCCAGGTGTGGTTGATGGAGTTGCAGAGATGAGGAAAGGAAAAGAGGCTTGATTGGAGGATCAATGCATTTATCACTGATGATGCGAGTGTAGAGATTCAAGCCATACAGTAAGTGCAAGAGCGATATTTTGTCTACATGAAATCAAATAGTATGGTGCGATGCTTTACGTTTTATTTTAAATGACCACGCTCTCGCCTTAGCCCAATTAAACGTTTTGTTCATAATAGGATTGTTTTTGAATGTTGTGTCATACTTTGTATTTGGTACGTGCGTCGATCATGGTTGAAGAACGTATACAAGTATGCAATGAAGGAAAGAGTAATGGACATTTTTCACCGTCTAGGGGCAATAATGATGGCAATGCATGAAAGTGAAGAGAGCACGATGGAGGAGTTGCACACTTTCTTTGCCGAATTTAGTGATCAACCACGTTTTCTAGAGTACTTCTACAGTATATGGTGTCAAGGAGAAGGCCGTATCGGTGAGTTTGACATTACATTCGAGTGGTGGCTTTATGACTTGTTACCCGTTTTGGTTGTCATTTGGTAGTTGACATCCTACTCCTATTTTTAATTTCTTTATTTCAATTTTTTTTTTTGGCCAGCTATGTGGGCGACAAACTTCAGGAATTTCGTTTATGCTAACCAGGACACAAATAATGCCATCGAATCATACCATGGTAAATTGAAGTCACTGCACCTAAGAGATGATAAAAAGACGTGCTCGAGGAGGATGGACAATCTGTATTTTATACTTGTGTATAAAGTGGAACCATTCTACCAGCATAAGCAAGAATTGCAGCATTTTGGATTTATCAAAAACTACAGGTTGACACATTTGCAAACTAGTATGGAGAGGGTAAAGGCAATTCTTGATGCCGATTGTGTTCCAGATGACACTACTCCTAGATGGTACTGGGTGAAAAGTCAGTCCTCGTGCAATTGGTATGTGGTTAGGAAATTTGGGGATCACTTCTACATCTGTGAATGTCCATGGAGTTTGTGAGGAAACATGTGCAAGCATGCATTGAAGTTTGTTGCAATGATAAATAATTCATTCCATGATTCAAGTGTTCCGGGTAAGTGGATGTTCGTGAGTGTTGATTTTTGCTAACTTAAAAGATGTGTACTTCACCCTAAGATCTTGTTTCATATAGATCCTATTCGTATGTCGACTCCAACATCTGCTAATACTAATGAAAACCCAACACCTGAACCTGTCGTCGACACCATTTATAATGCACATACAAATTTAGAGGATGTGGAGACCATAATGTGGAATGAAGCAAACAAAAAGTTAAACATATTGTCACAAACAATGTCAGCTTTAGGCGATAAACTAATGGCATTTGTAGGTTGTCTGGATAAGTTCATGGTTGATCTTCAAAATGCCGGTGCCATGTCATTTGATTTTAGACCATCTACCGATCCAGCCAATACAACCACCGAACGTATGCGGCCTTGGTTCAGTGCAAGTCAGCTTTGTCATCGCAATCGGTGACAACATAGGCATAGTAGTAGGAGTGACATCTGTCATGATGTTCAGCAACCTCTCACCTTTGAGTTTCCCTTTGAGACTTCTAGGAGGAGAAGGGGAAAGAGGCAATTGGACCAAGAACGGGAACCGCATGTCCTTGCCACTGCATCGGTTGTCTCTGATACAGGTTGGTACTCTAGTGTCACCTGTAAGTGGTTTCTAAACATGTGAATGTTGTACGCATTTATTTAGTCATCATGTCTTGTAGTCGGTAAAAGTGATGCACACTTATCTGTGACAGTGTTCGACACCCCTTCAACACCTGGCCATAGGACTCCTTGTCGGTGGTTGGCTTTTGATGGTCTTTTACATGGAGAGGGATCACATAGTGATCCTTGTTGATACTAATTTTGGTATTATTTGTTCAGATCAAGCTTTCTATTTGTAACTATGTCATATATGTGCTTGATGTCCCTTGATGTTTAGCCATTCTTCATTCAACCTGCTGCATAATATGGAACAACTTTGTTTATTGTAGTTGCGTTCTAATGTTTACTATAACTGTCCCTAACCATCTTTTATAATGTATATTTGTTTGCAGGTCCGTTGTTTTTTCGCCCTGTTTTATCACTAAATGGCATTCACATACACGTCGGGCAATAGGCGCAGGTTTTATGCAACTTAATTTTCAGTATTACGCTTTTAGTCTTCAATTTATTGAATTCTCTAGTTAAATAATTAATACTCTTATGGTGTGATTATGTTTTGCATTTTTTGAGTGCTTGATACTCTTATGTCTTACATTTCTTGAATGCTATAGTTATATTACTAACACTCTTATCGTATATATCTCTAGACTGCTAGAGAGATTGGCAGAGAATGACAAGGAGTCTACCTTATTTCAGCACCGCCCGGATATCATTGTTTTGGATATTATCTGAACAATAACTCCCAGACGGGCCGCTGAGTGGACCATTCAAACGGGAAGATATAATACTGACGACAATATGTACATGGTCCACATAGAAGATGTGATCTCCTTTGCCAGATTGTCGACTCCGTTGATGATTGCTTTGTATAGGTTACTATGGCCAGTGTATTTTGCCCTTGTGTACTGGCCAGTCACTCTCCCTCGGATTCACATAATCTGTGCTGACAAACCCCATTGGAGACATGGACGGTCCCTGGTGCCTTACTCTGATGACAGTATCGAGGATTTCATGGCATTCTTTCCATGGAACTTGCTTATTATGGACTACACCCCCATTTTCACGGGTTATGGTAGTCCATAGCCAGCAGGCAGGTTTGTGAGGATACAGAGTAGATTCCCATTGCAGAAGAGGTCCTCTAATTAAAATTGTACAAGTGATCTTGTATGACTATGCTATTATTTATAAAACAGTTAATTTCTATGGTTACATAGCCGATCTTTGAACGTCATTTGTCTCGAATGTTTATCATTTAGATGTTTGTCTCGGTTATATTTATAATTTATATGTTTGTCTCAGTTATGTTTACAATTTATATGTTTGTCTCTATGCACTCTGTCTACAAAGCGATACACTTTATATGTTAATTTAAATCTAATAAAAATAATCCTTTCTCTAAATAGCACGCATCTATTCTGGCTCCAAAAAAGTTAGTCGCGCATTTTACACAATCGATTTTGCAATAACGATCGTGAACACAAGAATACTAACCTCTCACTAACACGTGAAACTAACTGGTGTGATTGACTAACCTATCACAAAAAGGTGAAACTAACGACTGCGATTGACTAACCTATCACACAAACGCGATATAAACAGTTGCAGTTGACTAACCTACCAAAAAACATGAAACTAATGGCTGCGGTTGACTAACAGTTGCAATTCAACTAGTGGCTGGCGAACTTTTCCTTTTGCCACATGAAACGGTGAGCTAGACTAACATGCCATCGAAACTAACTGCTGCGATTGACTAACTTGTAACAAACACGTGAAACTAACTACTGCGATTGACTAACTTGTACCAAACACACAAAACTAATTGCTGCAATTGACTAACCTGTCACAAACACGCAAAATTTACTGCTGTGATTGACTAACCTGTCAGAAACATGCAAAATTTACTACTGCGATTGACTAACCTGTCAGTAACACGCGAAACTTACGACTGTGAATGACTAACCGTGCACAAACACGCGACATTTACGATTTTGATTGACTAACCTCTAGCTAACACGTGAAACTAACGGTTGCGAGTCCAGTACTGGCTAGCTCAAAAATGACAGTATGGATTGACGAAAACGCATGTTAGTCGTGCGTTGTACACCGTCGATATTGTAATTAATGGCTGCGAGTGAGTTACTTTTCGCTAATGGCTGAAGCTATTCTGCCTCCAAAACAGACCTTTCGTAGAACACGTTAGCGATAGGCTAGTCAATCATAGCCGTTTATTGCAAAATCGACGGTGTAAAATGCATGACTAACACGTGACAGGTTAGTCAATCACAGCCGTTAACTACAAAAATGAGTTGTAAAATGTGTGACTAACACGCATGTTTTTGGAGGCAGAATAGACGTGTCCCTTCTACAATGGGCTATCTATCCTAAACCCAAGATACACACCCACACTGGTTGACATAAGCTTTTGGACACAAGTTGGAAAGATTGACCATAGAATCACTAGCAAACAAAACTTAGATGTGGCTAAACTGAATGAAGACCACCGCATGACTAACACACAATAGGTTAGTCAATCACAGCCATTAACTGCAAAAATGAGTTGTAAAATGCATGACTAACACGCATGTTTTGGGAGGCAAAATAGACGCGTCCCTTCTACAATGGGCTATCTATCTTAAACCCAAGATACACACCCACACTAGTTGACATAAGCTTTTGGACACAAGTTGGAAAGACTGACTGTAGAATCACTAGCAAACTAAACTTGGATGTGGCTAAACTGAATGAAGATCAAATAGAGTTTCTATTGAGGGAGCACTCTACATATAAGAGGCTATATGAAAAAAAGTGATAAAGACAAGCAAAGACTGCAAGAAAGATTAATAGTTACAGACCTTTTGTGTCGTAAAGCTTTAATAGTTAATACTCATTGATCTATATTTAAAGTGATGAAGACAAGCAAAGACTGCAAGCAAGATTAATAGTTACAAACCTTTCGTGTCGTAAAGCTTTAATAGTTAATACTCATTGATTTATATTTAATATTTACGAAGAATAAGAGTCATTGAGCAGTCTATCTTATGTACTTGTGATTCAGTTTATCCATCATTTATAAATAAGTATTTTTTCAGTCTATAAAAAAAATTGCCATCATACAATTAGTTGTTCTTTTAAGTCCACTATAAAAAATCTTTTAACCTAAAGTTACGTTTCAGGTATAAATTCACCCACCTTGGTTTGCGAACACTGATTGGGAAGTCATATTAACTTATTAAGAGAAGTCCATTCATCATAGAATCCACATAGAACCATTCAAAAAGCATGAAAAAGTGTACAACAAACCAATCATTAACCATTGATGTTTAACTGAAGTCAATCACATTTATTTATTTATTTATTTTTGACAAGGTGCCAAGGCCACTTAATATATTTTTAAAACTAGTTCAAGGGACTGGTTCAAGAAGGGCTCCCGAAGAAAATAACCAGAAAGAAAAACTTCGGTCAATCAAGTTTATTGAAAATAACCATTCATGAAGCATACAAAGTGTCTTCCTAAATGAAAGAATATGTCTGATGACAAAAATTCTGCAACACTACTGACATTTTATTGAAGAGGAAAACTTTCATAATAGTGCAAGCCTGTTATAGAGGCAGAGGTTGAGTATTTAAATGAATTTTGTTTCCCCTAGTGGTCAGAGTAAGGGGAGGCACATCATTCCCATCATCTTCATCAGTTACAGAGGCAAACACCTCTGCGTACCTCTATTTCCAGTACTGAGCGCGTTGTGCACAAACATCTAGCATCCCCTACATCTGGTCACTTATGATTTTGTTGTTTTTAGCACACACCTCATGAACTACCTCCTGTCTCTCATTCGCCATTTGCAAACCACGCACTTCCAGCTCAAGGTCCGTATTCTTATCGTCCAATTCCATGACCTTGTTATTGAGTTCCATGCATTTCTTATTGAGTTCAATGCATTTCTTATTGAGTTTGGTGCATCTCCTTTTCACTTTAGTGAGTCTCCATTCAAGATCAGAAACAATCCCCTTTAGCCTTTCATTTTCAACATGGGCAATTTCGACCTTCTGCATTAGCAGTTCTACTTGCATGGCGTCAAACTTCATTATGTCCATCCCATTGTTCCAGTCTGCAAAGGGGGGTGGTGGTTGTCTTGCAGACTTCCCTAAACCATCGTCAGAGGTGAGAACATTGGTCGTCCCATTTGCCTTTGAATTCATAGCAGGTGTCCCATTCTGCGGAACAGATGTTTCCACACCCTTTCTTTTTCCTGTCTGTGGTCTTCCCATTGCCATCCTTGCAAACAATGCCAAAAAGAAGTATATGTAGACAGGTGGGCAAGAGAACATAAAAAATGCAGGAAACAATAGTTTATGCCAACAAGAAAGGAACTGCTATCTGTTGCATTTTTTGGAATGAATACCATTATGCATGATACAAAAAGTTAACATGTTCGGTAAAGTTGACATGTTCACTAAACTGGGCACTTGGGTGCCAAGTTACCTGCCAATTGGGAATCCATGTTTTGGGAAGATAACTCCATTAGTCAGCACTCCTCGTCCTGCATCCAACTTATTACACATATGCCATGAAACTATAATGGAAGTCTGGTGTATTTTAATAGTTTTTTTTTTTTGGTTATTTTTTTGTTGTTAATTCATTTCAGATTCAGTGTTAAAAAACAAACAATAACAATGGTATCTTTAACTATCGTAAGCTACAGTGGAAAGAGCACATGGTTCACAATTTCAATCAAACATTTCACTTCATCTGTATACGTAAAAGAGTTGTAGGGACCCAATTGGTACGCAATAACAAAACCTATGCATATGCAACATATAAGAGACCTTGAACAGTAAACGACTATCATCGAATTTATTGTACCATCCACTATCATTATTAAAAATGTTGCGCACCAAAGAAAGGTTTGTGAAGTTATTAAAGGGTAGTTGATGGTGCAGGATCACCATGAAAGAGTCCAAGAAATCAAGCCTTTACAGTTATTTTGCTTAAAATAACAGGAAAGGTGCTAAAAATAGCAGGAAAGGTTGAATAATAATGTACAATTCATCTAAGACAAACAATAATTTAGAGGGTTTAAACTATGCTAAGGTAAAAGCCATGTCAATATAACATCTCCAAATCCCATCTGAATAAGGTCTATGAAGACTGAAATTCCACCACAGTATCTTGCTCTAAATATTTGGAAAGAGGAACAACAACTATGATCAAAGAATATTATCGCCTCCGCTGTCTGGATTGTGCAATGGAGTTGACGGCACCATAAAATTCTTTACGCTACTTCTCATTCTTATGCAACTCGGGAGGGGTGATGCCAAGTGATTGCAGCCTGTGACTTACCCATCTGATCACAGGGCCACGTTTAACATCCTCTTTTTGTGGCTGGACAGTTTTGCCAACTTTATCCTACCACATACAAATGACATCATACGAGTGCTGCCTATTTCATTCCATTGAAATAAGGTAAAGGATGGAATGAGAAGATGGAGGAAGGGATCTTGTCATCTTTGAAACTTACCAAGAGTGGGGAATAGACCAGGTCTTCAATGGGCCACACCGCCCACGAGTTTAGGGAATCCGACAAGACATCGACGAAAGGACCTAGGAAAGGTAGTTGGGCATTTGCATCAAAGACTTTGATGATGCAAACTTTAGCACAATGTCATGGGAGTGGAATAGTATGACACATTACACCCTTCCTCAGGCCATCAACAATGTCTTCCCCAACCACTACCCCATCCAGAAGTAGGTGGACTTCAACTCCAACAGCAACAGCATGAGCATCTTCATTGGTGCACTCTTCTTTGTCTTCCATGATTGCCTGCATCAGTAATGAGTGGACACAGTCGCTTAAATAAAATTCTTTATACATCTCAATCAAACATAGTCAAATGAATTCATGCCAATGTAGTACAATAGTACCAGAGTAGCTGTCTCTCCCGGCCTGTTGCCCCCATCATGGTCACGGTCTGCATTTGTACATCCATCATCATTTCCCCCAGACTCTTTCTCAATGCTTGTTTCTATAAGATTATGCTGCAAAACGTGACACATTGTACAAGAGTGTAAGTACACATTAAACCCATACGCCTACGAACAGTATTGGACCAAGGCCGATGAATTTTACATGACTAAGGCAAAAACAGGAACACAAATAATGGACACAAACCACAACATCATAAAAAATGCTCCACTATAACACTACCCCTCATCGCCTATTATCCAAAAGAAGAGCACAATACCTGTTTATCTCTACTCTTATCCTCCAATGTTTGTCCCAATTGAGTGGACTCCTCTGCAATATTCTTGCCATTGCATGCACTCAAATTTCCATTCACCGTCTCCTTCAGTTTCTCCCTCGAAATAGGCTTCTGAAGTTTCTCGTCCAATACCGCGACCAACTACATAAAAAAATAGTTACTATATAGTATAACACACCATGTTATGATATAGCACTACATGTCATGCACAATGGCACCGCATTACCTGTTCATCTTTGCAGCTACCCTCCAACCTCTGCCCTAGTTGAGGAGAGTGCTCTGCAATCGTCTCGCCACTGCATGCACTCGGTTTTTGAATCGTTGTCTCCTTCACCTTCTTCCTCCTAATAGACGTCCGAGATTTTGGACTTGGTTTTTTGGGAACACTACAAGTACACACGGTGTTATCAAGCAACTGCATTGACTGTTCTTTGCTCGTATCATCCATCATCTGGCCCAAGTCATGAGACTGCTCCACAATCTTCTCGGCACTGCATGCACCCAATTTTTCATTCGACATCTCCTTCAGCTTCTTTGACAAAATGGACTTATACATAACAGACGCCCGAGGTTTTCGACTTAATTTTTTTTGCACACTACATTCTGTGTCATCCAATACCACGGGATAGTCCATGCTCCCTCCACGGACTCCATCAGCCTACAATGACATGGACGAAATAGTCAACATACTACACAGTGTAGTGCAAAGCATACCATGCAATGAAAACACACATATGGACAAGCCAACAGACAGTCACCTTCGATGACAAACGTGTCGCGTCATCTAAAGTTAAACTTGTTTTTTCTGCGGCATTCTTCGTTTCTTGCTTCCTTGACGAATCACATGCAGGCTCATTGGTTGGCACGTTTGTTTCAAGATGTGAAGTCCGCCTTCTTTTTTCTGTAGCATTCTTCTTTTTTTGCTTCCCTGACAAAACAGGTGCACCCTCTTTTGTTTGATGACCTGAAGCCTGCCTTGATTTTTTTGCAACATTCCTCTTTATTTGCTTCCCCAATGAAACAGATGCAGCCTCATTCATTGGCACATTTGTTTCATGATTAGCCTTCGATGATAGAACCTCCTCGCCATGGCCTGCATTGTCACTTATAATCTAGACACTAGGATAGGATACCTCAATAAGTCATTGTTCACATGTTTAAAGGAATTTACTAAACTGCAAAAAAATACGATCACTAAAAAATTATCTTTGTTGCAATATTCTTTCTTTGCAGTAACTCTAAAACCTTCTTTCTCCTCGCCTCCCTAACCAGACTGCTGTCATACACTCGCATTGCTTCCTTTATCTCTTCCTTCCCTTCGGTAGGAAGCTCATCACATGTTTCTTGCCATATTTCATACAGACCCGGTCAGTGACACGTTTTTTTTGCATACTGCGTCGTATGCCCATTTGGTATTCAATATTAGACTCCCTCTTTTTCAACTCCAATGGCAATTTCTTCCTATGATCCGCATTGCGCTTTCCACTTCCACATGGTTGACAACTGCATCGTGCAATCCCCAAAAATGGTTGTTGATGTTCTCTGGCTCTATGCATATTAAGCCTCCCCATATCCCAAAACTGATGACCTCCATTTTTGGAACAATAACGGAAGAGACAAAAGTAGTGCAACCTGCCATTAATATGTTCTCTTTTGTGATCGGCCTGTTGCTGCACACAGCTAACAGAGACAAAGAGTCACATTCAATTTTGCACTAATCAAGCATTATAAAGATAATCCAACATATAATGACTAATAGTGGACCTCCTTGTTACTCGCCCCTCCTTGTTCCTATTCACGACCGCTGACAAAATCACGTTGCCATTCAGCCTCCTGCTCTATGCTCACCTCGTGCTCGCTACAAACGTCCCCTTTTTCACTCTCACCACCTCGAGTATCAGTATAATCAGCCTCATCTACACTTCCATTAGGCTCATCTTCCTCACCAGCATAACCACTATCATAATGTTGTTCAATAAAATAGCACACATCATCGATCCATTTTATGCCCATGTATATATCTACATTTCCACTTATAAATCCCAACTTCCACCAACCATGCCATGCAATGATGGAAAAAATATATAATGCAATGAGAAATAATTACCAGTGTGGTTGTGCAATCACTGAGATGCCGACTTGACAATGGGTTCAAAATTGGAGACCCGACTAGTGACTCATTCAGATTTGAATCCCCAACTAGTCCCTGACCTGAAAGCCCATCCCCTGACTCTTTCGGATTTGGATCCCCAACTAGTCTCGCATCTGAAAGCCCAACTCCTGAGTCTTTCATATTTGAATCCTCAACTACTCGTGGATGTGAAAGTCCAACTCCTGAATCTTTCAGATTTGAATCCCCAACTTGTTGTGCATCTGAAAACCCAACTCCTAAGTCTTTCAGATTTGAATCCTCAACTACTCGTGGATGTGAAAGTCCAACTCCTAAATCTTTCAGATTTGAATCCCCAACTTGTCGTGCATCTGAAAGCCCAACTCCTGACCCTTTTAGATTTGAATCCTCAACTAGTCCTAGATATGAAAGCCCAGCTCCTGAAACTTTAAGATTTGAATCTCCAACTGGTCGTGCATCTGAAAGCCCAACTCCTGACTCTTTCGGATTCGAATCCTCAACTACTCCCAGATATGAAATCCCAACTCTTGAATCTTTCATATATGAATGTCAAACTCTTCCTGCATATGAGAGCCCACCTCTCTCCTGGGTATACAAATTAGTTCTCCACTTGCAAGCATTAAAGAGTTACAACACCAAGCAATACTACATGTTACATAATCCATTAAAACTACTTAGCTTATAGGCAGGCTAATGTCACGTGTCACTGGGAAGCGAACGCAATCAACTCCCAGGGGATCATCTACCTTTAGCTCCAGCAACCCATAATCAAGATCAACATTTTCCCTCAACCTTTTTCACAACATAATTGACATGATTGAATTGAAACATAAAAAAAATGCAATTCATATTCGTCACACTATAAATAACACCACACATTCACTACAAATGACATAGCCAACACACGACTAGTTATGCCCACATTCCAATATAAAGTTAGCATGTCGCTGTGTTATGTACAACCCAGCTAATAGTTTAGCCATAAACTATCCATGACATTCCGCTCTAGAACATATTTGGTTGCAATTGCAATGAAATAATGACTATGATCCATTGCCAACGCTTGTTAAAAAGGCTTCCTGTGTTCTCCCCATCCAAAATACAACACAAAAACTAGACTTTCTTAAGGATTGATAAAGAAGGATGCAAAACATGCTTAACGGATCGGCTGTGTCTATTCCGTCTCCAAAACGGACCTTTCCTACAACGTGTTACCGACAGGTTAGTCAATCGCAGCCGCTAATTGTAAAATCGATGCTATAAAATGAGTCTGCAACAATTAAGATGGTCAATCTATGTCAGAGAATAAACAACGATTCATTACCATTAACAGAGTCTTTCATGATAATTAATGGGTATAGAGACCTCCAATTCATTTTTTGAAAGACACAAGTCTTTTGAAACGAGTGTCTATTCTAAAGCTTCCATCTCTTTGTTGACATGGGAATAGTACTATTTATTAAAAATGTACTCTTAAGTTAAGAAAAGAAAAAAGAAAAAAACACTCTGAAGGATAGACACATGAGGAGTTCGTCATGCCAACCCGAGACACCTCAAACAGAAACCCAAATCACCTTTCAGATTGGAGATGGATCATCAAACACATGTACTTCTCAAACATCATGAACATCAATAATCTAGAAATACAAATACACTACGATGAACATTAACACTCTCATGCAAATCAACAGAATATATACAAATTTATAACACATAGTTCGCAAGAATCAGGATTTGTGGTTCATATATTCAACACTGGTTTCATGACTTGAAGATTCATAAATAACAATTGTACTGCGTTCAGGTTTGAAAATTATATCTTATTGTCTAATATGGTACATCTATAGCATATAATAAAAGACATCAGCCAATTACATTGTTCATTTTCATTATTATCAAATTCAATAAAAGTAAGGACATTAATATTACATGATCAAGAACTGAAATTTATACATACATATGTACCGCATAAAAAAAATTATATACAACAAACTCTCTATATATATATATATATAACAAGTGCCTTTCAAAAAGTTGCACAAGCCCAAAGATTATTAATAAGGGGACATTATAGTGCAAGTAGTATTAAACAAGGGAGACAGAGCAACAACCTGGGAACGTCTGGACATTTGTCAAGGGACTACTCAATAGTCCTTGAAAATCAACAACCTGCATGGATAACTAATGTTACTGGTAGTCTACATTGGGAAGTACATGCATTTCAAAAGACATAAAAGGAACCTACATGTTCATATATGAAATTGCAGTTTAACATCCAATATAAACTACCACTAACTAATTTATATCACCTAAGTTATATATGTCAACTTTCCATAGTACCAGAGCTGTACAAGAGTTGTCTATATCAACCACCTATTTTCGTACTATTGTTGTGCGCTCAAGGACAGACACCTCTATTCTGACTCGAAATCAACGCTATGGTCTGACTAACACGTAGCTTAGACTCGGAATCAACACTATGGTCTGACTAACACGCAACTTAGAATCGAAATCAACGTTACGATACCTCCTTCATGCACATGAAAAATAACCCATGTGTTAACAAGCGATAACAATATGACTAACACTATATTTTACATTCAATGGATGCAATTAGATAACATGTCACTAACACGTAGTACCATTTGTCTATTCTCAAGCCTTTTTATTTACTAGCTCCATCTCCTATGGTAAATTGCACCGCGTGTTAGCCTTTGGCTTTACCGTTGTTAGCTGCATCAAATCACAACTCGTACATGAACATTGGTCTGAGAGGTTGTGTCTCTTCTGGTTCTAAAATAGAAAAATCATACAGACTAACATCGTTGTGTTAGACAGAAGCAGCCATCAAATGCAAAACCTATGATTAAAAACTTGCCACAAACATGGGGTGTTAGTCCCCCCATTTTGTTTTCTGTAGCCACAATAAAGGTGTCCCACTATGAGAGTAACTTGAGTTTCGTGCTAGTGTTTTCTCTGACAAAAGTACCAAGTTTTTGCAGCCCACGGCCTCTTCTTCCTGACAGGATGCCCACCAAATGCGATTCCTTCATTCACAAGCTTTTAATGTGCATGTTATGCACAATAAACCGATAGTAACCACGAAGCATGCCACAACCATCCTCCTACATTTCCACATAATTTTGCATGGGCGCCGAGGACTGAAACTAAGAACTCGACAACAACTCCACATCACATACCATGGGGCGGAGCACCACGAGAAGTTGGTATGGTATGCATGTCTTGGAAATATATGTCAATGCATGTTGTTGGTATGATACGTCCACTATCAAGCCACAATACAGATAGCCTCCCACATATATATGCACATATGTTTATTCTGCACTTTTCGAGTGTGATTAGGTGCTTCCAACTTGTGTCAGACATGTCTATTCTGGCTTCAAAATGAGATTGTAACAACGACATGAATGGACATACATGTTCTGGCTCCAAAAAGGACATATCGTACCAATGACATGCATCAAGATACATGTCCAGGAATAAATATATATATGCAAATACAAGTGGTAGGAATTTAATAGCTACATGAAAGACAAAGTGAGGTAAAATGTTTTGTTTCAAATTGAGCTTCTTTTACTTGGTCTTGACCTCGTTTACATGTTATGGTTTGCCTTTTGATGCAAACAGACTCCTCAAAATTAGGTTGTTGATTGGTTCATGCAACCATTCCTTGACTGTGTGTGACCTGCTCTTGTTTAGGAGTTGATCTGTTGTTTGTTTGATGATAGCAAACATGGCGCCTTTTTTATTTGCCTAACATGGAAAAAGTAAGACTAATGCGCAAACGAAAACATTATTGTTGAAGGGCTCCTTGTTGAAGTAGCCTCAGTCTATTCTGGTTCATTGTTGAAGGGGGATTTATGGGACTATAGGTTTTCTTTTTTTTATCTAATGAGCACCTGAGAATAATGGAAACAGAGCATAATATTTCCATTGTTTCTTTTATCTATGTTTTATTCTGTTGTTTTCCTTTGTATTATAGAGGACATGTTTGTGTGTGTGTGTGTTTGTCTCTCTGCATCTTAGGGTTTCAAATTACCGCAGCCGCCTAAGCCTCCACCCAAATCATTGTCCTCTTCATGCTTCCTGAGGGCACACTCACAACCACCTCTGCGATACAAAAATGATATAAAAATTTACAATTTCAAACACTGGGTTGACGAAGGAATCATAAAACTATCTTTATCTGTTAGGGTTTGAATTTACCGATGCCACCATAACCCTACACAACAATCTTCAATCGTACCACCCCATGTACGCATCGATACCTCCTCCTTGCACATGAAAAAAAACCCGCGTGTTAACATGTGATAACAATACGACTAACAATATACCCAGACAACTTGGGTTATGCATGTGGTTGGCTTTTCTCCTCCCCTTCAGAGCCACGCATATTTTAAGAATGCAATTTCTATAACTACAATTGAAGCATAGCTCCTTCGCTCAGTGATTCAACCAGGCACATGAATTTACAGCTTGAATTTCCATGGTCGAATATTTACCACTACGTTCTGCATGCAGCTACCGGACGAAATATATTTTCAATTTTCGCGAAATCGAGTTTTCATTCAAATTTTTTTTTTAAATGAATTGAAAACTGTGCCCATAACACGTGACCGCCACCCGATGTTAGTCATGTTAGTCGACACGTCGACACAATAAAGCGGGTTAGCCAAAAAATTGCCAAGTGGCAAAATCGAAATTGGCGGTCACCGAAAATGTAAAACGCTTGGCTAGCGGTCCGTTAATCGCCTTGCCTGATGTAACCGTCACATCGCGGTGACAACGATCGAGAAAGTGTTAACCGTGAGCAAGCTTTTCCGTCAAATGCAAAACGACAACATCATCCACGTCATCGCAGCCGCTAGGAATTCCATGTCATCTGTGGGTCCTAGGAATGTCGCTCTCATGGACCTGCCATACTTGAATGGTATGCCTTCGGCATCATATGGAGGCATGTCATTTTGGAGCCAGAATAGCTACAGCCAACTCTAAAACCCTGTCATTGAAATATGAGCCCTCTACCAAACCCTTGTTAAAGGTCAAACCCACCACCCGCCCCTTTCCATGGTCTTACATTGCACACTTTTAACAATGAAAGTGTAGAAACAGTCCAATCTATTTATGCTTGTTTTTTATATGTTGGATGGTTACAATCCCTTTCCACTAATTATTCTACCTACCAAACATAAAACAAAAAAAAAAAAAAAAAAACTTTCATTATAAAAAAATACATTGTTGGAGAAAAGAGATTTTTTTGGTTGAGTATTTCTAGGGTCATTATTATTTTTTGCCAATACTAAGGACTCTTTAATTAGTTCAATCAATAATAGTATATAATTAAAAAATTTGAGCAATAGTTCTATAGTCTATAATTACTTTTTTCATTTAACAATTTTAAAAATGTCATTTATCTATCTCTTTGTTGGTTAATGTTGGGAATAGTCATTTCAAAAATCAATTTTTTTCTTTTTAAAATTTTGTCAGTTCAACTAATGACTTGCATGACATTTTTTTTTAATACATTATTATAAAAGTATATTGTTGACTTTAACATTATCTTGTCTCCTTGAATGACTATGTAATTTATAAAATACCATGACCTACTTTATATGGTGTGAGTGCAACAATTATCATTTAAAATACCATGACCTACTTTATATAGGGGAAAGGACCCATAGTTGAGCATGTACCAATTGTTGTGAGGGTTGTTGACACCTTTTGTTCCAAAAATTGAACAAATAAAATCTATCGTTTGAAACAAAAAATATCAATTTTTGTTAGGAAATGTACCAACAGTTGTTAGGAAATGTACCAACAGTTGTTAAGAAATGTACTAATATTGTAAAAAGTAACCAATCAGGTGATGCCATGTCAATTGCACAACTATTGGGGTCTCTTTTGTACGCCTATTGGTCTCACTTTTTTGGGGGGTTGTTTTGGATACCTTGGCAAAAAGCATGCTGATGTGGCATCATATTTGATGATGTGGCCCTGAAACCTTAGTTATAAGCAGAGGACTTGCCAAGTAAACTGTTGTAAAAAAATCAGAGTGATTTGAAATTTCCAAGTAGGATTTTGAGAAGCGCGAAGTTAGGGTGCACAACAACTGGGTCCTTTCCCCTATTGTGAGTGCAACAATTATCTTTTTTTTTTTTACAATTGACCATATTTAATGTTTTGATTGTTTTTTAATACTTTGTTATTTTTATGTATTTATTATTTGTATAATATACAATACATTATTATTGTATATATATAAATAGATACAAATATTTTAAATCCAAGTATAATAACTCTAATTAATAACAATTTTTTACTAATTATATTAATTTACTTTAATAATCATTTTTATGTCAAAGATGTTTCATATATGGAATCAACGAGTTATTTATTGAAATATATGGTTGTGGATTGTAAAGAGGTGCAAGATGCTACAAATAATCTATGTTTTTTAATTACAATGTGACTACTTGCACACAATTATGAACCTAACAAGCTATGCAGCTAATATAGAGCGCATGAAAAAAGAACAATTATCTAGATGACTAACGGTGTACACGAATGCTCTATGTTTCCACTAATCTAACTACAATAATAAACTACTATACCTAACAATAACTACTATAACACTTATAGGCAACAAATTAGCTAGATGACTAACAGTGTACACGAATGCTCTTAGGCAACAAATTAGCTAAGATGACTAACGGTGTACACGAATGCTCTATGTTTCCACTAATCTAACTACAATAATTAACTACTCTACCTAACAATAACTACTATAACACTTATAGGCAACAACTTAACACAATGCATCTCTTGTTTAAATTGTTCTCATCATTTCCATTTCCTTGTACTATAAATTATAAAATCATTTCAAAAAATCCATCTCAATAAGAATTTTTAAATATGAATATAAATTATGTTTTACAATTTTAAATGTGTATGCAATAAAAAGAGGTAAGAAGTGAACACTTCAAAGTTGTGAATACATTTTTGGTTTTTATCAATAAATTCTTAATAATTGGTCTTTATTATTCATTTTTTTAAGTAATATAAATGAAAAAATATTGTTATTAGGATTATTCATGAATCTTATTTTTGAAATGACTAAAATCTAGATGAATTGCATTCAAAAAATAAAAGTCTATACTTTAAAGGTGAAATATTTGTAATTTTATTATAACGGAATTTGTATCTTAAATTTTGATTTAAGTATATTTTGTAAGATACTTTTCATTATACAATCTTCATCTATGAGTTTTAAATCAGCTTTTTTTATAAAGTAGACGATGAGTCTTTATTCCTTGGGAAAATTGTTTTTGTTTCGCTTTTTATACTTTTAATAGATGATTGTTTTTGCTTTTATTTTAAGGTTTCAGCCTTCTATAAAATAGTTGCTCATTGCTAAATGAAATCAAAAAATTAGAAAAGATTGTAAAAGGTCTGTAATATCACAAAAATATTCAAAATCAATATATAGTTTCCACTAGGGCTTGGAATATGATGGTCACCCCAGTCTATTATATGAAAATTTTATGATGGTTTTGGTCATTCTAATGACTTTCATTTGAAAAAAATATTAATTATAAATAATGATATATTAGTAATATATGTAAAATTTTAAATTTAGTAACTTTCTCGATTCATACAAAAAATATTCAACATAATATTGTTTATAATTATATTCTATTTCAAAAATATTTTAAATTAATATATATTTATAATAAATTTTATATAATCATATATATTACATATTAATATTAAATAATAATCAGTTAATAATTATTAATATTAAATGTCCAAATCTTAAATTCCATCTATTATGACAACATTGACAAGTTCCCAAATTTACAATCTTATTAACAATATGTAAAAAATTAGAAACAATTATATCCTATCTTTTCTAAATTTTGAATTATTGAGTCTTGCATGCACATTATGTAATGATCTAGTTATATGTTTCTTAACCTTTCATAATGATAACTAACCTACTTGAGGGTCTAAATAGAGACATAAAGAGGCAAGTTGCACTTCCTTAGTATAATTCATACCCCAATTAGTGTTCTAGGGAAAAACATAAGAATACCCCAATAAGGGATTTTACAAATTTGAGATTTCTACAAACAAATTCCTGAAACTAAAATATAAATTATTACTATGCTAGAGTGAAGGATGAACTCAACAAGATGATCAATCTTAAAAGAATGGTGGATTAATGTTGTGTTTTTTGGAATAACAAATAATTTAAGTGCAACCTAAATAGTGAATTCCATAGACTCCTTTCTAATAATTCAAAGAAATAATTTAAAGGATTTCATGTAGTTAGAGCACTATTTTAAGGTGGTTGATTATTTATGAATAATTCTTGTTGATTTTAAGATTAGGTGGTTCATTATTTATTAATAATTGTTGTTGATTATAGGATAGTGTATTGCATAGATTAGATAATTATATATAAGGTGATATAGTTTATGCATGATCAATGAATTAAAAACAAGTCCAATTTTATGTATATCAACTCCTTAATTAGGTTGTAAACATTCTATTAAAGTTACTCATTGCTATTGCTATGTGAAAGTCCACAACCTTCAACAAGACAAATTTAGTCTATGCTTTCAACATTTTTTAAAGGATATTTTGCTATTGACGTAACCATTGCACCTCCTTTTGGTGCTAGTGCTAGTTTAATATTATTTTGGTTAAATATTTAACTTTTAAATAATAAATAGTATGTCTATGTCTATCTAAAAATTATAGTTTTAATTTCATTTTTTGTTTGTTATTCTATATTTAATTTAATTATGTTTAATAATAAATATTAATATTTTTGTTGAATTTAAAATGAAAGATAAAAAAAATTGCTAACACACTCCCATTTTTACACTTCACCCTTGCTTTCATTGTAAAATACGTTTTTACATTAATTAAATAAATAAAAAAATAAGTCTAAATGAATATAATTTTATAAGTATAAAATCATAAATCAATTTTAACAAGAAAATACACATGATTATATTAAGTCATTCAATCAAAACTGACTAAAATTAAATGATAATTAATAAAAAAACATAGAATTTTGAATTTATATTTTATGTGATATTATTTTAATTGAAAAGCACCAATTTACAACAATTTTGATCTCTAGTCTTCCCAACTAAAAATGCAAATTTCAAACTCTTCCAAAATAATTTATCTAAAACTTTGTAATTATCACTTACAATTAATGATCCTATCATACGTATCGACGAAAAAATATTTCCTCAGTAAAGTTCTTCAAGAATCAATCCATCTAGAAGCCCACAGTTTACCAATATAGAATCATTCTACTTTCCGCCAATTCATGATTATATCAAGATAAGAGCCTTCGAAATGGATTGATTCTTGAAGAACACAAGTTCTCAGGTTCTTTTATATGACGTAAGCAATGACGACAATGTAATATTTTTATTGAAAAACATCAATTTCAACTATTTTTGCGTCTTACCTTCCTAGATAAGACTGCAAATTTCAAACTCTTCCACAGCAATTTGTCTGGAAACTTGTAATTATGACTTAGTTAATGATCTCATTTAACAATAGAAAAACATATCCTGCTTCAAATTATTCCTACTTCACGCCAAACAAAAAATGGAATTTACAACAGCTAGATTCTCTCAATAAACTTCATTAAGGAATCAATCCAAAAGTTTGAAAGCAAAGACATATGCACAATTATATGTGAAATGAACAATTTTTAAATTTACGCGATGTGATTTGTTTTGAATGTTTCTTGATGTGTTCTGAAGATTTGGTTTACCAACGAGCCTTTGCAGTTAGCTATAAATTCATGCGAGAGCCTTGTTTTCTGCTACATCAATACTCATAGATATATTGCATTATTTCTGCAGTACCCATTAATCATACAGGGCAGAGATCAACAAGAACATGTCAGCAATTAGAGGTTTTGCATCTGAAGAAGGCCTCGGTAATAAGCTCAAGCGGGGGATGGATACATATTTTCTTTCACATGGCTCTCCAATGCTGGCTTTGGAAGATATTCCTGCAGCAGCTTTCTTCAAGGGGTGGTCAAAGGTAATGCCAGAGAAGCCCAAGGCAATTCTAGTAATTTCAGCACATTGGGACACATCTGAACCTGTTGTCAATGCTGTTGAGACCAACGCCACCATCCATGACTTTTATGGCTTCCCTGCTCAGCTTTATCAGGTGAGGTGATTTTTTATTTGCAGGCAGTGCTTTTAAAATAAGTTTTTCTGATTGCGGCTGTGTTTTTTAGATGTTTGTCTTAGTATATTTCTTTTGCTCTGCTGATTTGTTATGGTCATTGATAGGGTTTCATGACCTGAATTAGGTTTTCGCCACAGATCAAATGCCTCTAATATATTATCTTTTCTATATGTTTGCTTCTCCAAATGGGATGAATACATTGGGGTTTCTTTGGACTAGTAATGGATGAATTGTTAGACTAGCAATCTTAATTACTCAGCCTCTGTTCCTTGTAAAGCTTGAAGAAATGCACTTTGCCCTCAAATCCAATCAATCCTCTATCACTTGAGCCCCTTTGCCCTCAAACCCAATCATTCCTTATCATTTGAGCCCCTTTGCCCTCAAACCCAATCAATCCTTTATCGCTTCAACCATTTCCCCCTTTCAATTTCTGAATTTCAACCTTTTAAACTGGTCCTAAAGCCACACTGTATATACCTCAGCTATCTCTCAGCCCAAACAAAGATCAATTTGAAAAATTTGGGCAGATTAGGAATTGAACCAAATGAAATTCGTTCTCCGGATTTCTTGTTTCGAAGTGTAGAAAATTATCTGCAAACCCTTAGCCTCCTAATGAACTGAACCCTGTTTGAGATCCTCCAATGTTTGCTCAACAAACACAGGCTCTGATACCATGATGGAAAGATATATTGAACCCGGGATCATCCATTCATTATTAAAAAAACAGAGTTGAGCCCTGGACTATCCCTTTGAATAAAATCTGTGATACTCTTAACTCTTAAGCTACCGTTGCCTCCAACACTACAAAAAACCTAGAGAAGTTGCCCCAGACCACATACATTCTACTGTGGACTCCCGTTGAAGTCACGATCTTCTAAATCTGTGATGTTTTATACCTTTGTAGCTTTGAAATCTTATATAATTGTTTGAGCTTTGAATTCATCATTCTTAACTTTTCTAATTAGGTTCTAGAAGATCCATTTGCAACAGTTCTCCACTTAAGCTTTAGGAATTATCATCTAGAATAGTCCATATGGTTCAGATAAGATTTGAGCTATTGTAAACCCCGCAAAAGGTTGTATCTTTCATCATCACTGTAATTTGTATCTTTGGAAATTGTAGATCCCAAATTTACCTTTCTTCCTATACAAGCATTGGACTCTCGCCAGTTTGTTGAAAATAGAACTTTTAAATTCTACGCACACAGCAGTGGGGACTAGTTTCACACTTCTATGCAATTGGTAAGGATTATCAATCTCAAATGTTAGTTATTCCTTGCACAAGATCTGAGTAAGTATCAACTTTATGAATCGTGATAGAAGCTGATGCTTCTCACCACTTACAGTACAGTTTTAAAGATTGGCTCGGATGAGCATGCAATGGATCTTGAGAAATATCAATGTCATACATTCCAGATCCCATTTGAGAAGACTTGCTAACATAGTTCAAGTTACTGATTTAGATGGCAACATATTCTTAAATGCCAGCTTTGCTTTTATGCTGTAACTTAAGGGATGTGTAAACAAGCAATAACTGAAATAGCTAGTTTTCATTGAGTCATTAAACAGGAGTCATTTTCACTGAATTGATATACTCTAGTTTCCTCGTATGTTGGTCATGGGTTTCATGCTTGACTGTGTTGTTAAAAATGATTTCTGTTAACTGTAGTACACAGAAGAGTTGGATCTTGAAATTGAATGGCATTTATTAGTAGCACAACTTATGAAATCAAATTACATGTTGTCACATTGCTATTGCACAGGACACATAAGGCTGAGAACATATTCAGAAAAGTTTGGAAACTGGGATCCTTGAATTTGAATGCTTCACACAGAGCATACTTCTAGAAATTTGACCACTATAATCCAGAGAAGCTTGACCTTAGTTTCTTTTTAATCCTAGAAAAGACAATTTTTTTAATGTGAAGTTCTTTTGCTTTTAGATGCAATACAATCCACCTGGATCCCCAGATCTAGCCAGAAGGGTGAAAGAACTGCTGTGGAGTTCGGGATTTCAGACTGTAAAGGAGAGCCCAAGAAGAGGGTTAGATCACGGTGCTTGGATACCTCTGTCTATGATGTACCCAAATGCAGACATACCGGTTTGTCAGTTGTCTATACAGTCAAGGAAAGGTGCAGAACATCACTATAAAATGGGATTAGCATTGTCACAATTGAAATCTGAAGGAGTTCTTATAATTGGTTCAGGGCAGGCTACACATAATTTTAGGGAAGACATAGACATCAATGCTAAAAGTCCTGTCTCATGGGCATCTACTTTCGACAAATGGTTGAATGATACCCTAGCTGATGGTAAGCATGGGGAAGTCATCAATTTTGAAGAAAAAGCTCCATATGGGAAAAAGGCCCACCCTAATCCTGACCACTTCTACCCATTGCTTGTTTCTCTTGGAGCAGCTGGTGAAGGATCCAAAGGAGAGAGAATCCACACTAGCTGGACCCATGGCACATTTTCTTACTCTTCATTTTCTTTTCAACCTTCGGAATAGATTATTGCAATATTTTCTGTAGAATAATTGTTTCTTGCAAATGCCATTTTCAAAAATGGCTTGGTGCAAGGTTTGACAAGTATGGCATTTACGTTGTAATCTGATTAAGGTACTTGCAGTATAAAAATCATATCTACTTTTTCTTTTATGCCAAGTCCTCAAGCTTTTGAAAGTATGATCTGGATCACCGACATCAATAATAAGCCAGTAAGTTGTAACTCAGTGGGTTGGTGACTAAAGCCCTCAAACAGAGAAGTATCTCTTTTTCTTTATATATTTTGACACATCCCATTCATTAGAGTGAATCTGACAACAAATGTGAAAATGACAGTCAAGCTTAAATACTATTTGCAAATAAGTAGAAGATAACACACAAACCAATAGAGGCTATACCCACCAGTTAGTAGTACTGATCTAATAACACAATGTATGCTAAACACTTGGTTATATATTTGACTCCCAAATCTCTTATATCTTCAATGGTCATAGCTCTCCCATCTGACGTTGAACCAGTTAGTGCTGCTACAGTATCATTCTTCACCAATTTCTTCACCATAATCGTTCCATTCATACATAAACCGGTGGCATCTCTAGTAATGTTATAGGGTTTGTCTAGATACATCGCGTCCTCATAGATACGACTCAAAATAATCCTAACCCACTCTGCCTCATAGGTAAAATCAAGAAATTCCTTCCAAATATTCAAACCTAAAGATGGAATATTCTTGTATTCTTCCTTGAAAGCAATTGAATCCCCTTCAGTTAGCTTATCCTAGATGTCATGAAATTTGAGTGACTTAGCTCTTCTCGCTTGACATGAATGTATGCCTTCACTGCTTATGTGTACACACAGTCAATCGGAACCCTTGAAAATGCTCCATCTTTATCTCGCACCATTGCCACATAAGGATATGGCTTGAAAATAGGTCGTGGCTTCAACTCAGTGTCAACCACAATCGAAGTGGCCATCTCACTCACTTCACAATATGCTCAGAAACTAGGGTTTGCAAGAAACACAGTTCAAATGCACTAATCGCACAAAAATTCTTCTTCGCATGTAAGAACTCTCAAAATAACAAGTTCGCAATTGATTAAAATGAACTCAACATCCTGTTTTATCCGTTGCATCCACCAACTAGGGTCGCACTGAAATTAATACATTTTACCGTTATAATTCATAAAGCTGATACTTTGTTTTTATCATTTTTCACAAGCAACACTACAAACCAAACCATCCAAAAACCTCTGAAAACACCTTCAGAAACTCTGTCATGCTAAAAGCAACTCAACATCCAAATCGCAAGGGGGTTGTAAGATCTTTGTTTCACTCTCCCCCTCAAGACAGTGCATACTGTCTTGTTATCGGAAGAAAAATTTGGACCAATAAAGGGTGTAGATCCATTCCCACTCTTTTGTTTTGTGTTCTTCACCAATGTCATCTTTATCTTCTCTTTTTCTTCGTTAACATCAATTTTCTTTATGGGATCAGTAGATTTCTCATTCCTTCCTCTCCAAAATCTAGCAATATGTCTAATTTTATTGCAATTATAACAAGTCGGACTTTGTTCCGAACATTCCCATTCATCTTGACATTTCTGTTTCTTTTGACATTTCCATTCCTTTTTATATTAGACCTACACTCAATAGCTTTGTGCCCAAACTTGTTGTGTGCATAGAAATATCCATTGAATGACTGAACATTTCTACCATAGCCTGTATTCACATATCCATTCCATACTATCCAACTTATGCACTCATTTGCCTTATGCCCAAATTTATTTCAAGTATAGCATTGACCATTGAATGACTAAGATCTGATTTAACTTCTATATTCACTAGCTCTATGTCCAAATTTATTGCATGAAAAAAATAGTTACCATTAATGTTTGGTGAATACCTAGTTTGACCAGGGGTAGTCCGTCTGTCAATCCTCTTGTTTCGAACTGGAATGAAATCTTATTGATCTTTGTTAGAGTCTTTCAATTCATTCTTGACCTTTTCCTTTCCTTTGTCTCCTTTATTGAACCTCTTAGAATTTTCACTATTTTCAAATCCAAGTCCACCTTTATCCTTGTTTTGCTTCTGAAAAACCGAGCATTGCATCAAGTACTTCACTTCCACCTTTAAGCTTCAAACCTTTGTCAATATGTTATTTTTCCTCTTTCAACTATTTCCTTAAAATATCCATTCTTCTTCAAGTTTGACACATTCTTTGGATTTTTCATGTAGCTTTGTTTCAAGATCATCAATCGTCTTTCTTCCTTCATTAAGTAGCTTTCTCAGATAGGTGATCTTCTTTTCAAATTTTCTGCACTTAATTTTTACTTTCATCTAGATCTACTAGAGCTTGTCTCAATTCTCCATCCATGTCTACCACAACATCAATGTCCCATTCATTTTGTTCCATAACACCCATATGTGAATCAAACATGGTGTTTAGAAACTTGGATCTACCTCAACTGTTAGGCTATAACTTCAGGAACCTAGCTCTGATACCAATTGTTGAACATTACCGGATGTCCAGAGGGGGGTAAATTAGCATACACTAAACTTAATCAATTAATTCTTTTATTGATCATTCATTTCATTTACCATAAGCATGAAAGTAAATAATTGAAATCAAAAAGCCATGCACACATGAACACCAAGATTTTTACATGGAAAACCCAAATTAAGAAAAACCACGATAATAATCACACTCACAATATATATGAAATTGTTTACAAAATTTAAGCGAAAGGCCAAGGAGCTCACTACTCTAAGAATGACTTGCAGGCTAAGGTGCACAACCTTAGGGCAAGATACAGTAATGGATTGCACACACTAGAGATCATTTCTTCAGTGCAAGATACAATTCCTCTGATACAATAACATCAATAGGATTGAATTGTAGAAAACTGTATCTATCAAAATGCTGATAGCAGTTCATAGTTTAGTACACATTAGAAACTAATTTCATCACTGCTCTACTGAATCTTCAAACCTCTATCACTTTATATTCGCTTCACATCACTCACACAACTCATTCCTTCATCTACAGAATGGTTCTAACCTTTATATACCATTTGCAACTTCAACAACAATAATCAGGTCGGCCTAATTAGGTGTAACGTGTATAAGCACAATGATCAACCTCAAAAACAATCTACAATGCAAACGTGGAAGACAAATGAAACATGTGAAGAATCACATCATGTTGGTACAGCTTCCAAACATCTCCAAGATAGCTCCAAAAGCAATCGCATGCTACCGCACAGACCAAAACACCTTGAGTTGCCCTCAAATGATAATACAATTGATGTATGTCAATCATAACTTTCCCAAACTTAAATGTGAACCACCAAATATACTTACAAATGATCAACATGACAACATATGATATCAAGGGACCCAAATCAATTATCTGCATTAGTCTACCAATCCAAAAGCCAAGGAATGCAACACATTCCTCCACACCACTGCACTGTAACTACTCCAATTAGAAATTAGACTTAATTAACTTCAATTGTAGATACCAAATCACTTGAAAGTTGAGATATGAAGAGAATATTCAACCATAGACATTGCTTTGAAACTACATAACCATCTGATACATATCCGTCACAGGTCGAACTAAAAAGCTTGGCAGATTGTTCATTGGAATAGTCAAACTGAACTGAAACATTATACCAGTTCACATAGAACACCAACAAAGCTCCAAAAATACTATAACATATCATAATCTGTCATTACAGACATCTATAAACATACTCCATACAACTGCACATCTATTGCACAACCTTATACCAACTGCACATTACAAAACTACTTTTGGACTCAAAGTACAACTAGGTACCTCATCTAGACAATCAAGTTAACATCAATGAAAAACTAGACTCATTTTTGCAACAAAGTCCACATAAAGAAGTATGATATGTTGAAAAGAAGACAAGAGATGCATTACATACGATGAAGAGCTAATATGAAAGGCGTCCAAAAATAAATCATAGTCTCCTTTGACAGATCGCACCAATAACTCTATGTGAAAAAGTATCAATGGAATTATTAATGCTTACCATCTTTATGCATATTTTGTTACCCTTGAAACTAAAAATAATTGTTGGCAAGAAAGAATCACACCTTGGTGTATATCATTGCAGTGTTGAAAAATCAATATAGAGTCAATGCAGGAAGTAGATATGAATATTGCTGCAATTGGAATGATGAAATATATATCGTTGTTAGTAGGTACAATTGTCATTGTGAAGAGGCTAAGAAAAATTGAATAATATCACCATAAATGTAACGATAAACTGAATGGATGTGACTTCTAAAAATTCCAAGAATTTTCAATGTCAAAATGATATCAAATCTACAAACTGGTCTGTGGGAGGGAGTGAGCAATGTACATAGTTTGGAATTTTGCATGGAAATGGTAATGCAGGCCCACAGATAGATTGGAAAAATATTGATGCAATTAACCAAGAGTGAAATATGACACAAATGGGGTAGCACCAAACCAAATGAAATGATGAAAATATATTTCACTAATTTAGAGATTCTCGAGACCTCAACAAAGCTAGTGAAGGGTTTCAACTAGAAAGAGATGCAAATCAAAAAGCTCTGATACCATGTTGGAGCGTTCTCCCAAGATCACGACTGCAACAACTTCCATAGAAAGAGAGATAAATATTTCACTAGGAAGTTGAAGTGTATTGAGATGATTGATATGTTACAATGAGTTTGCTTGTATAGGCAAGAAATGATAGAGTAGTTACAACTTCTCTTGATACAAAATTAAATGCATTATGCTATTTGAAACTAATATGATGACACCTAATATAACTAACATGAATAATATTAAATGAGTGTTCCATGTGACAACTAAGCCATCCTAAATAAAATTAACAATGCGAATAGGTGCTAACTATAAACTTTTGATATAACCTTATTCACCAACATAAAAGATAAGTCTAAATGAATATAAACTTACAAATATAAATATAAAATCTTATATCAATTTTAACATGAAAATATTCCACTTCAATTTCTCAATACATGATTATATTAAACCATTCCATCAAAATGGACCAAAATTAAATGATAATTAATTTTTAAAAAACCTAAAATTCTGAATTTATATTTTGTGAGATATTGTTTTAATTGAAACGCACCAATTTGTAACAATTTTTTTTATCTTTAATCTTCCTAACTAAAAATACAAATTTCAACCTCTTCCAAAATAATTTATTAGTTCCCGCCCATGACAAGAATACTTATCCATTCATTGCATTCTATTTTTTCAATTAGTTTAGCCAATCATTTCATAGAATTAAAAATTTTGAACAAAAATTCTATAGTTCATATTTAATTTTTATTTTAAATGACTATAAAAATATGATTTTTCTTTGTTCCTATTGGTCTATATTTGCTATTATTATTATTATGATTCTGGTACAATTTGCTATTATTATGCAGATTCTGGTACTACCTAATTGTCAAATCGCTTGCTTAATATTATTATTATTATTATTTTGAGTAGGGTCCAGAGGAGCCAGAATGTGTGCAAGGTCCAAAACATGTGATACTACTGGGTTGGTTAGGGGCCCACACTTAGTTACCCGACCACTAGTATGTGTCGGTGTAGGTTTGAAAAGTTGTCCAGAAAAAGACCAATTAATAATTAATAAAAACACTGCACCTTTTACTAAATATTTTCTATCATTATATGTATGAATAAAAACATACAACACATTTCTATTTAGTCATTCAAGTGGGCCCAATAAAAACACTGCCTGTCTTTTTCATTGACAGGTTCTGTCATGCCCAAAAGTGCATTGTACAATCCAAAATACCATATCCATGTGAATGACATATAGATATGACATAAAATTCAAATGAGGCTCGCCACCCCAGTCACAACCAAAACTATAGACTTAATAGTGCCACATGAACATCCATCAATCCAAAATAATATGACAACTGGCAATGCAATGCAAGTACTAAGACAACTTGCACCTACTATGGGATGACTAGACTAACACTTTGTTGCATGACCCTATCCCATCTACCCAGCCACCCTGTTCCATCTTTCCAGCTCAAGGGCATAGGTACTGGTCACTTTAACATAAACCCACCTGCATCCACAAATTAAATTGTGTAAGGCCACCATTTTTAATTGAAGGGAAATCAAATCAGAAGTAAAAGAAGCAATCATAGATAAACTCTGCAAATTCAATGGAAATTCAAAATTCAGATTGATAAGAGTACAAACATTAAATATGTCACGCACCAACACAAAAAGCTTCAAGCATACAAGTATACATGAAAACATCTCTTTCATCCCATTTAAGTCATTCACAAGACACAACATCCATCGAAGAGGAGGAAGAATTCAAAGCAGTTCTAGGTATTTAAAATGTTTCTTACTGCTTTCATTGTTTCCTTCATAACTGTATTATTCTCAGTTTTAAGTAAATGTTCTTTGTGTTGTTTCCTTCATGTTCGTATTGTAGTCACATAAATCTATCCATTTTGATTAAATGAATATTTCGTATTTATTTGATTAAAAATCCACTAAGCGATCAATTAATTAAATTAATATTTAATTAATTCATCTTCAAACACTCTCCTATTAATTAAATAAATTATTCAATTTATTTTAATTAATTAATTCAACCAAATTCACACTCAATGAAATGAATAAATACTATTTATTCAATTTAATCATCTTTCCTCTTTTAAATAAATTAAATAAAACATTTATTTAAATCATAAATCCCCCCCCCCAACTTGCATTTACAAATGCAAGTTGCAACCACAAGTTGAAATAAATTAATTTTATTTTAAAATTAAAATCCTATTTTCCCTCACTCGCCAAATCCACTTGCACTTCTAAACCCCCTTCTAGATTCTTCTAATCCTAATCAATTAACCTAATCCATCTCCTAATTATTGTCGCATTCCTAAGCAACTCGAAGTCACTTCTCAAAGACTTCAAAGTCTTTGAAAAGCATTAAATGCTTTGTGTGTTCAACAATTTAACCTCTAAAGTCTTCTAAACCACTTATGACTTTTACATGACCATTTATGGTTACTCAACCTTCATGTGACTCATGTGTCTCCTCAAACATTTATTGCTTTGACCATGGTTATCCCTTTTACCTTTGCACAAGAGTTTATCCATTGGATAAAAGCTTTATTCTTTGAATAAAGAATTTATTCACTCAACCCAACCTTGACCTTAACTCTCAAGTTAACCTTCAGGTCATGTCAAGCATTTAATGCTTATTCCCTCTCCTCTCAACCTATCTCATATTGACATTTGTCATCCTGGGATTGGGTTGAAAGTCCTCACATGGATTGACTATCATTCAATCCTGATCTTTATTGAGATTACTCAATCTCAACCATCCATTGCTCCATTTTTCCTATAAATAGAGCCCATTTCTTCATAATCCACATCCTGAAAACTTGTATGTATCTAAGTTATAGTGATTTCTAGAGAGCATTTAGCATTTACATTTACTCTTTTCGATTAAAATCAACACTAGACTAAATAATAATCTCGTTTCTAGTTTGTTCATATTTGCATAGCATTTGGAGTAATCATCTACAATCTTGAACCTCCATAAGCATCCATAGTGCAAAAAGCTACTAAGAGCTACACTAGTTTGGAACTTGGAGAGGAGAGGAACAAAGGAGAAGGAGCTAAGAGCATGGTAGAAGGCATTTGGAGATTTCTTCTCGCATTTACATTCATAGTTAAATGCTTTACTTTGTTTTTGGTGTCTTTTTTGATATGCCTGCTTAGATTAGTCTTTGGTTGAATAACACTAACTTTGATCATTGTTTTTTGTTGTTTTTGTGTGTTATACGACCACATGTTTTAATCTAACACTTGTCCATTTTGCAGAGCATCATTTGGTGAATCCGACGTGAATCAAACACCAACAACATGTTTTTTTTTTTCAGAACTAACTTTTGACTGTTTAACTTGACACATAGGTCGTGCTTTGGCACTTTTGTTCTTGCTTTAGCACTATTGTAATTTGGTATTTTAACGCTATTGTCTCAAATTTAACACTATTGTTAGTATTTTAGCGCTTTTGAGTCTTAACTAGCATTTTTGTTTCTTTATTGGCGCTTTTGTATTATTGTAAAAATATTTTCTTTTAGCGTTTTTGTCTATATTGTAGCGCTTTTGTGTTAAGTAGCGCTTCTATTTTCACACAGAGTAGCACTATTGTAACAGAATGTTGTAAAAAATTTCCTTGTAACCGAAAAACTAAAAATATTAGGCTTGTAGAAGCCCACCAAATATGTGAATTTTACTAACTTGTTATCTTTTGTGCGGGTTTAGACTAACCCGATTTTTGTAGGATTTCAGAAATTAAGCTTAGGAAGTAAATTTATTTATGTTGCTAACTTTGTCTTTAATGTTAGGATAAAATGAATTCACTTACTTTTCTTGGTTAAAATAAACTTCACTTCCATTTTGGGCTCTTAAAAAGAATCACACATTTTGTTTGGGCTTGTAAAAAAAAGAACCTCATTTGTCAAGGTAAAAAGGACCACAAAACTCCAAACCAAACAAAATTTATTTTTGCAAGTTAGGGACAATTTGAATTTGGTGCTTAAAATCAACAAGACAATTTTTATTTCTTGCATCAAACTTAAAAATCACAATCCACACTTCAATTTTTGTGCAAGTAAAAAGAACAATCAACTTGTTTCAAATTTTGCAAAACGATTTCACTTCAAGCAAAAACATGTTCTCAATTTAGTTGACCAGAATTTCAAGTTCCTATATTACAAAACATTTTGCCTTGAAGTTAAAAAGAACATCATGGTTGTTGTAGCAACATCTCCAATTAGATAGAACATCATTGCAATGACAAGTTAAAAAGAACAAGTGTCCTTTGTGTTTGACATACTTGTGCAAAAGAGTTGGTCGAGTGTGTTAGAGTAAAGTAATTAATTAACTTTTCTCTCCTCTTAAGATTTTTCTTTATGCATACATTAGTCATTTAATAATTAATATTTAATTATTAAATGCTCACACCTTAGGGTTAGGTTTTCCTTTTGGTGTTGATCTCCTTTATAAGGATTGATCTCTTGTATTATTCATATTCTTGATTCATTTTTTCTTTGATAATACATCTTTTCTCTTTGTCAGAGCCAAAACCCTTGTATTCGTTCTCTCTCTTTCTCTGTGACAGGTTTCTTGCATGCAGGTTTCTTTTGGGTTCTGTGGATTTGTATTTCTCAAATCCTACATGGTATCAGAGCCTTCTCAAATCCTACATGGTATCAGAGCCAGATCTGTTGCAGCTTGTTCAGACTTTTGAAAGATTTTGAGATCTAGGTTTTGGTTGCATCAGATCTGTGTTTGTCTTCTATTTTTTATTTTGGAATAGGGGGTATTTTTTTTTCGGTGCACTTTGAGCCCAAACAGACCTCACCGTTGAGCTCGTAGCGCCCAAAAACCCCTATTTCCATATAAAATTCGTCCGATTTGGACACAATTGCACCAGGAGGCAAATTTTTTTGGCCCCAAGGCCGTACGGCCTTAGGGCACGAAAACCAAGGCAAAAATTCGAAAAAAATCAAAAAATCAAAAATACAAAAACCACGATTTTTTCAAAAAAACCGGGCGCAACCAGTGTAAACCATCGCACCGCCGGTAAGCAGCCCGGCGGCCACCCAGCGTCCACCGCCGCCGGCGGTATCCCGCCCACGCGCCGCTTGCCGCCTGCGCGCAACCAACCGCCCGCCCGCAGCCCGCGCCCGGCCAGCGCTCAGCCCACACCCAGCCATCACGCCGCCCATCGCCACAACGCTGCCCCCGCGCCGCCGCCCCCCTACGCCCGCCCCTGGTCGCCCAGAGGACCAGGGGCTTATTTTTTTTAAGCCCTTGAGGGCTTAAAGGCCCATCTGGGTCCCTTTAGTAGCAATTTTACAAAATTGGGCATAACTTGGGCGTTCGATCTCCGTTTTTCGAAAACGAATAGGCGTTGGAAAGCTGGTTTCGAGCCTGATCTAATTAGTGAAGGACTTTTTTTCTGATTTTGCCGTTTTGTAGTGTTTTTTGCTAGTCAAAGTCAGAACAATTTTTTTGCACTCCAGGAGCCATATCTTTTGCATACGGACTCCGTTTTTCGCAAGAAAATAGGTGTCGGAAAGGTGGTTCTGTGCTCTTTCCAGATCTAAAGTCTATTTCATCAAAAAATTCTTCAGGTGCTCCAAATTTTGTCTCAACCCGTTATTGCTTTCTATCATTTTCTGGCTTTCAGTTTGTACTGGGGATTAGTTTTTTGCATTGTGGGGGGGTGTTTTCTCTTGCTTTCTGTTATTTACATCAGAAAACTAGAATTTACAAACACCAATACAAAAAAATCAAACCCCCTTTTGCATCTTCTGTCTAATTCTAAAAGACCACTTAATAATAATTAAAAATTCAGACTAGTTGAGGCACAGTTCACAGGATGGCAGACAGACCTATTGAATCTCTCACACCGCATAATTACCACACTTGGAAGGGTCGCATGATGACTCTTCTCCAGTCAAAAGGGTTATGGTCCTGTTTGGATGAGGTTCAGCCTCAGTTGACACATCCTTTTGAGATTATGCAGCACAGGAACAATATGGATCAGGCTATGGGATTGATGGCTTTACACATTTCCGACAGTCTCCAGTTTCATCTTGAGGGTTGTATCACTCCTCGAGCCATTTGGACCAAGTTTGAGGGACTTTTTGGTACTGTCAACGATTTCAGAGCTTTGCAGCTTGAGGCAGAGTTAACTTCCTTGGTACCTGATTCATTTCCTTTTATTGAGGACTTTCTGATGAAGTTCAAACAGCAAAGATCTATCTTGCAGGGTTGTGGTAAGACTAAGACTGATACAGAGTGCATTTTCCTGATTCTCTCCAAGCTTCGGGGTCCATTTCAGATCTTCTCTTCGACCTTCTATTCCACCATGGATGCCTTGGGTGCTCGACATGTCATGCCTTCTTTTGAGGTCTTTTGTGATCGTCTGACTCATGAGCAAGCTAAGCTTAAGAAGTTGGATTCACTTTCAGGTTCACAGAACCAAGCATTGGTAGCCCAGTCCTCCAAAGGAAAACAGAAGCAGAAACCGAAGCCTAAGAAAGATTCAGAGGCTAGTGAGAATCCCTCCAAGCCACCACCTAAGTCTGATTCAAAACCACAATTCAATTCTAAACAGGGCAAATCTTCAAAGTCTGGTGAGTCTTCCTCCAAGACTAAGAAGAAATCAGGTGATCCTTGCAATTTTTGTGGCAAGGAAGGACATCCCGTTTCCAGGTGTTGGAAATGTTTAGAGGCTTTGGAGGAAGCCATGCAGCAGCATAATATTAGTGCACCACAGCCTCCTTCACAGCCCATAGGGAAAGGTCATGCTCTTTCTGCACAAGCATTGTCCTCAGCGTCCACTTGGATTCTAGATTCTGGTGCCTCTCACCATATGACACACACACAGGATTTGGTCATCGCTCTTGCTCCTACAGGCACTAGACATATTGCAGTTGGTGACTCAGCACAACTTTCTGTTTAGGGTTCTGGTACTGTTTCATTGGATGGTGGTTGTCTTCAGGATGTGCTTTTGGTTCCTGACATTTCGACAAACCTTCTATCCATTTATCAGATTTGCCACTCTGGCTCTGGTAAGACAGTTGAGTTCTCTCCACATGATGTGGTTATTCGAGATCTTCATGATCCTAACTTGGTTGTGGCTACTGGGAGTGTGGATTCTGCATCTCACTTATATAGTTTTGATGGCTTTGAGAGTTCAGACACTGTTGGTTCCTCTCTTATAGCACATGTAGATTCAGTGAGCAGGCTTTGACATGAGCGTTTTGGTCATGTCAATTACAGATATCTACAGCAGATGAGTACACAGGCACTTGTGATTGGGCTTCCACAGATTTCTTGTACAGATGGTGTATGTCATGGTTGTGTCCTTGGTAAACATCATCGAGATCCTTTTCCTAAGGGTCGAGCCTCTCGTGCTAGGGCAGCCCTAGAGTTGGTACACAGTGATCTTATGTCCTTTTCGACTCCTTTTTCAGGGGCCCATTATGTACTCACTTTTATTGATGACTTCTCCAGACGTACATGGGTGTACTTTCTTAAGTACAAGTCTGATGTCTTTGACTCTTTCAGGAAGTTTAAGACATTTGTGGAGAAGCAATCTGGACTTTCTATCAGAAGGATATGCACAGATAATGGGGGGGAGTATGTAAATTAGGCTTTCAAATATTTTTGCACTGAGCATGGTTTACAACATCAGTTTACAGTTCCTTATACCCCTCAACAGAATGGTGTTGCTGAGAGAAAGAACAGAACCTTACGGGAGATGGCAAATTGTATGATACAGTCTCGAGATATGAGTTCTTCATTTTGGGCTAAGGCAGTCAATTGTGCCAATTATATTCAGAATCGGATGCCCCATAAAGTATTACGACATATGACTCCTGAGGAGGCTTGGACCCATGTCAAGCCTGATGTTTCTACATTCTGCGTTTTTGGTAGTGAGGCTTGGGCATTTATTCCTGATGCTCAGTGGAACGCCATGGAGAGGAAGAGCCGACCACTCATATTTGTTGGCTACTGTGAGGATGTTAAAGCATACAGGTTGTTTGATCCTGATTCCAGAGAGGTCTTGTTTCGGCGGGATGTCCAGTTTGATGAGTGCTATCCTCAGATGGATTCTCCATCACCAGCTTCTCCCTCATTGCCTACTCCTTCCTCTTCATCTCTTGAGGATTACTTATCTCTTGAGGATGATGTAGATCATGATCCACCATCTCCACCACCACCAGTTGCTCCATCTTTGCTGAAGTGGGCCCGTGATACTGTTGAAGCAGCTAGTTCTTTGGCAGGTGATCCTTCAGATACTCGTCGCACTCGTGCTCAGACATCTGGTTCTAGTCTTTTGAGTCATACCCTTTCAGATGATCCTCAAAAGTTTTCAGAGGCGACAGGACACCTAGAGTGGGATAGGGCCATGGATGAGGAGTATTCTTCTTTGATGAAGAATCATACTTGGGATCTTTGTCCTCTTCCTAAGGGAAGAAAGTTGGTTTGGTGCAAGTGGGTGTATCGTACCAAGTATGCTGCAGATGGTTCTATTGATAAGTATAAGGTCCGTCTTGTTGCGAAGGGGTTTTCTCAGGTAGAGGGTATTGACTACTCTGAGACCTTTGCTCCTGTCGCCAAGATGAATTCTATACACCTGGTGCTTTCACTTGCAGCTTCACAGGGATGGATAGTGTTTCAGATGGATGTGAAGAGTGCCTTCTTGCATGGAGACCTACATGAGGAGATCTATATGGAGCAGCCTCAGGGTTTTGTGCAAGACACTTCTTTGGTTTGTAGACTTCGACGTTCATTGTATGGTCTCAAACAAGCCCCCAGGGCTTGGTATGAGAAGATGGACTCCTTCTTGCTTTCCTCGCACTTCACACGCTGTCATTCCGATCACACAGTCTATATTCAGCGTCAGGAGGGTGATCTTTTGATTCTAGTGCTATATGTAGATGATCTCATCATTACAGGTAGCTCATCCTCCATGATTCAGAGTGTTCAGAGAGCTTTGATGGAGCAGTTTGAGATGACAGATCTTGGTCTCTTGCACTTCTTTCTGGGTCTACAGGTTATTCAGTCTTCGGATGGGATTTCCATTTTTCAGGAGAAGTATGCTCTTGATATGCTTCAGCGATTTGGCATGCTTGATTGCAAGTCTGCCCCCACTCCATTTTAGTCAGGTGTTGTTTTGTCTTCCACTTGCTCTACTCCTTCAGTAGACCCCACTTTATACAGGCAGTTGGTTGGCAGTCTGTTGTACCTGACACATTCTCGTCCTGATCTTTCCTTTGCGGTTGGCCTTGTCTCTCGGTTCTCCCATGATCCTCATGAGAGCCATTGGCAAGCAGCCAAACGTATTTTGAGATATATTCGGGGCACCACACATTATGGCATTCACTACTCTTCAGGATCCCCTCATATCATTGGCTTCACTGACTCCGATTGGGCTGGTGATGTCAATGATCGGAAGTCTACTTCTGGCTTCATTTTTTGCCTTGGTTCTGGTCCTATTACATGGTCTTGCAAGAAGCAGTCCGCTATTGCATTATCATCTACAGAGGCTGAGTACCGAGCAGCAGTGTTAGCCAGTCAGGAGGTTTTATGGCTTCGGCAGTCGATGACAGAGTTTGGGTTTCCTCCAGATTGTCCCACTATTCTTTGGTGTGACAACCAGAGTGCCATTCAAATTTCTCGCAACCCAGTGGAGCATCAGTGGACAAAGCATATTGAAATCCACATGCACTTCATCAGGTATTTGATTCAGGATGGTTCTCTCATCTTGGAGTATATTCCTACAGAGGAGCAGGTTGCAGACATCTTCACTAAACCTTTGGCATCTCCACGCTATCTTCAGTTGCGCTCAATGCTTGGGGTGAAGGAAGTTGTCCTTGGGGGGTCTCAGTGAGGCCTTCCTTCCTTCATGTTTTCTTTTCAGCATGATTCTTTATCTCTTTTTGGAGAGGAGTTTTTTCCCACTGGGTTTTCTCCTTTACTCCACTTTATAGAGATTTTCTTGTATTCGGGTACCTCATCAGGCCTTGTTGCCGGGACCCTCCTTTGCATTGTAGTTCCTTTGCTTTCTTCTGCATTGTTTGTAGCTGCATTGTAGCTCATCTTAAGGGGGGGTGTTAGAGTAAAGTAATTAATTAACTTTTCTCTCCTCTTAAGATTTCTCTTTATGCATACATTAGTCATTTAATAATTAATATTTAATTATTAAATGCTCACACCTTAGGGTTAGGTCTTCCTTTTGGTGTTGATCTCCTTTATAAGGATTGATCTCTTGTATTATTCATATTCTTGATTCATTTTTTCTCTAATAATACATCTTTTCTCTTTGTCAGAGCCAAAACCCTTGTATTCGTTCTCTCTCTTTCTCTGTGACAGGTTTCTTGCATGCAAGTTTCTTTTGGGTTCTGTGGATTTGTATTTCTCAAATCCTACATGGTATCAGAGCCTTCTTAAATCCTACAGAGTGGTCCTACTTCTAACACACACTATCCTCTCCCTTGGCTTTTGTGGTCCTAGGTGCAAGAGAAAAGTGTTAGTAACACTCAAGTTTTATCTTTTTAAGAGAGGTCTGCCAAGAGACACATCACTCTTGGGAATGACCTCACGTGGTAAATCCTTCGAGCCGCTATAGAAATCAGGTGAGAGCGAAAGCTGTAGCCTTGGGTATAGTTGTTCCTACAATGTAACTTGCCAAAAGAACAAATGGGCCCCACCACAAGTTACAAGGCTCTTAAGTGAGTCACTGCAGAATGAACTTATGTCCAAAGACATCAAAAATTACTAAACACCTTTAAGCAGAAGCCCACCCGTTCTATTGTTGAGGATATTTGTGATAAATTCAGTGCAAGAGCATATATGGTTTTGCTCCCAAGATACTCACCATACATATTTCCTTGAGTAGAAACATAGCTTTTTGAAAAGTCACTTGTGGCTTGATGAAAGTGGTGACTCCCCCATCATAGGGATCATCTATTTGTTATGCTTGTGCAAGACTTGGCATATCACATCCTTACCTGCCACGACAGGATTCATAAGGTATGTAGTACCAAAGTCGAAGAAATATCAAGATGTGGGCTAGAATTATCGCAACTGGCCATTTGACCTTAGGGATAAAGAGTGTTTGAAGTGTTTTCGTTTTAGTCAAAGACCAAGTGCAAATTGAGCCGACTTCAGGCTTTGGAAAAACACCTAAAATACATTTGAAGGAAAGGGTCATAAAAAGTTCAAAGGATTGGGTTGATCTAGACCCACACTTATTTGTGCCTTTTGAGGTAACATTCTTGTGTTTGTGTGCTTGCTTTGTTTTCTTGTCAAAGAAAAATCAGAAAATCCAATTTCAACACAAGTATTCCTCCAACACCAACGTTTTCAAAAATCAACAAAAATAAAAAACAAAGAGCAAGAGTATCAAACTATATGACCATTCTTCACGTCTTGAGAAAGAAGAATCTTCATCAACACATCAACTTGGAGAAAAGACCATTAAGTTCAAAGGCTTTTATCAAAAGGAGGAAATTCTTCTATCTTAATAGACAAATCTTTGTCTCTCATAGAACCTTCTTACGTCGCATGTGTATATATCTTCAAGGGAAATCAAACGAATTTAATCAAGAGTCATTAAACCGCAGAGCTTTTACGCAATATCGAGCTTTGAGTTATCACAAAAACAAAGGAGGCAAAATCAATCTTAACTTCTTTCTAAACATTTGCATCACATACAACGTAGCTAGGGAAGAACCACCAACTCCTAAACAAGAAGAAGAAGAGTTTGTTCCTTTTGTAACACAAAGTTTCTATTGAAGTTAACATCTCATCCATTCTCACATTCACATATCATCACTTCATTCCAACTCTCAAAACATCAAAGAGGTTTTTGTCCCAAGTTCTATTTTCAAAATTGCTTGAATCCAACACAAACAAATCACTTTTAGATTGTCTCTACATATAGGATAAACTTATCCTAAGAGACATTTCTGCGTAGGTTAAAACTAGTCCATGAGTGAATCCTCTCATTACTAGGTAGTTGAGTCTGTAACACATCTCAGATCTCTCTAAACCTTATCACATCAAGCTTTGTCAATCAAACACAACAAGCAATTCAAGAAAGAACTTTGGTAACATCTACCTTTAGTGCTAGGGATCTGTATGCAAAACATTTCACCAAATATCAATCTTTCATTCCATCAACAACTTGTCATCATTTTCATCAAACTTCAACAAAAACTTGTAAACAAAATGGCTCATACCAGATCACGATCTAGACAACCAGAAATTGAAGACAAAGAGGAGGAAAATATCAATGAGTTCCAAGAAGCCATTGGAGGAAATATAAATGATGAAAATCCAGACACTCCTACTCTAGCAACAATAGAAAGGGCACAACACAACCCTCTCTTTAATAGACTTTTTGATGAAATACTCAAGAGCAATGTTGATGCTCACTTTTTAAGACTTGCTCAAGAAGGGGCTAAACTACCCTTTGACTTTGATATAGCACAACTAAGACAAGCATCAGAACGCCAAAGTTGTAATGAGGATGAAAGAGGTCGAGATCACATCAGATATAACCTTCCTCAAGGTAATCCCCCTCCTCCTCTAAATGAAATAGACATGTTGCGGCAACAAGTCAAAAATCTCACCCAACAACTTCACAGTAGTGTAAAAACAAATCAATTTTCACTCAATGACATTTGTCCTTATCCTTTTGATAGGAATCTTCATATGCCACCTTTTCTGTGAGGGTTTGAAATACCCAAGTTTGAAAAGTATCGAGGAAAAGGAGATCCTCGTGATCATGTTAGAGAATTCCATTCAGCTTGCCTCGAAGTGGCATACGAGGATACATACCTAATGCGAATTTTTCCCCAAAGCTTGGGAGGAACAACCACATCATGGTTTTCCCGATTACCAAGTGGCATTAAGACCTTCGAAGAGTTAGTCCAGAAATTCCTGGCACATTACTCCTACAACATTGAACGTGATATCACAATGGCTGATCTATGTAACACTAAACAAAAACCAGGTGAGCTACTTTCAGTCTTTCTGCAATGATGGCGTCAAATGTGTAGCAGACGTTCTCTTCAGTTACCAGAACAAGAAATAGTGAAAATATTTATTTCCAACTTAAATGATGAAATGGAATTTCACCTAGACGTAAAAGCCACCGACTCTTTCAATGACATGATCACAAACGGCTTAAAATGTGAGCGGGCTCTCATCAAAAAAGGGCTTATCAAAATATATAATGAACCAAAGGATGGCCCTCACCCACGCTTCAATAGTGACAAACCTAACTTTTGGAACAAAAACAAAAACATCATCAACGATGGGGTTGTAGATGCAAGAACTATAAAAAGTGCACAACCTGTGGTTCGATTTGCAAGATAGAACCCCCCACCCAAGACTAACATAGTTGCTCCTCCAAATCAAGGCCGCAACATATCTCAAGAGGAATCCAGACAACGTCAACAAAATTTTAAACCAAAATGAACATACACTCCCTTAGGGGAACCCATCGAAATAGTGTTACATTAGTTGGTTTCTCAAAATCTGGTGACCTTACCCAAAACATCAAATTATGAACCTCAAGTCAAACCTTCATGGTGGAGGGATACTGAACATTGCGATTTCCATCAAGGGAAAGGACATAAGACAAGCAATTGTCATAGATTGAAAGATCTTATTCAAGATCTTATTGACCGAGGTGAAATCGAAATCAAAGGACATGACCTAAAAACAACAAACAATGATCATCTTATGTTCAAAAATCCACTTCCATCCCAAGATCAAAGGGGTCCTTCCACTTCAGAGAGAAACACAGATACCATTGATTATACGCAAGCCGCATATAATTACACTGTGAATCACCTTTATGATGCCAATGAACAAATTGCAACTATAACCATCAAAAATCCTAGCTCCACTTCCAATGTTGTTACACGTCGTGGCAAGATTACCATAAAAGCATCTCCACAAGGCACCTCATCTATCCCAAAGTAGTATAATCTTGTGGAACAATTAGACAAAACACCCGCACTGATATCTATCTTAGAGCTATTGCGCCTTTCTCCATCCCATAAAACAATCCTAGATCAAGCTCTCTAAGAGGCGTCAGTCCCTGCAAACCTAAGTACAGATAAGTTCCAAGCCATGGTTGGAAATCTCAGGTCATCACCTTGTCTCACTTTTTCTAAAAGTGACAACACATCCTTCTAGCAACCTCATAATGCCTCACTCCACATTGAAGGGTTTATCAACCAACATAGGATCAAGTGAATCTTGATTGATAATGGAGCAGGCTTGAATATCTGTACTCTACAATTAGTCACAACTTTGGGATATGCAATTGAATAAGTGGATCCTTGCAAAAAGATAACAATCAAAGCCTATGATGATGCAGAGCATTCATCCAAAGGAGTTGTTGTGCTACCAATCCGAGTGGGCCCTATGGTGAAACACATCATCTGTTAAGTTTTGGACCTTCCTCTGCCATACAATTTGTTGTTAGGAAGACCTTGGATACATGCCATGCAAGTCGTTCCATCCACCTACCATCAGTGTATCAAGTTCCCACATAATGGTGTAGAAATCACAATCCTGGGTGATGCAAACCCCTTTGCATATTGTTATAATATTAGTCATCAACCAGAGATTACCATTCCCAACAATAGAGAAGCCATCTCATCCACATCATACTTTAGTCCAGCCTCTCTTTCTAGTCCAAACACCACTATACCCAAGCATGAGAAGTTCAAGATGAAAATAGCAGAGGAAGGTCTTGGGGAATACAATCTCAGCTAACTCTTTTGTGTTGGACAAATGCCCACTTCTCCTAGAACACATGGGAAACCTCAACGGTTACTTCAAACGCCACTGGACAAGCTAGCATACACTTTGACGCTTTTCATCCTTGGAAAGAGTCAAGAAGAAGAGACCAGAGATGAGGACATAGCAGACTGGATCTATAAAGATCCTATCACCACGAACATCTCACAAGCTAAGCTTCCCATAGATCAGTATGGCAAAGTCCTTCTCATTATGCAAAGAATGGGTTATGATGGTCAGAGTGCTTTGGGACCTTGCAAGAAAGGACGATATGAACTGCTGCAGCCTGAATTAAAGCCCAAAGATAATACATGACTAGGCTTTCAAAAGGAGATCTTTCCTAAACTCAGATTCAAAGGGAAACCCAGCAAACCACTATATTAGCCTATTACAAAGAGGTCACCTTTGGTTATATTAGTAGCACCATGCACCATAACAACTGCCCCATTGAGGCTAAAAATCCCAGCAAAAACATCCACAACACCAATCATCTCACCAATTAAACCAACACCTCCATCAGTAACAACATCCGCATCAATAACATCAATAGCACCATTAGCCGCAACAACTGTATTAGAACCCACAACAGTATCTATGACATCAGTAGTTCCAGCAGAAGCAACAAAGTCAACACTACGAATACTCCTTGTATCAGATTTGTTGATCCCCATAATCCTTCCTACAACATAGATCATTTCATCTACAAAGGTACATAAACCGATCACACCTACAATATTTAACTCAAAGGATATCCCAGTATGGTACAGTAATCGGTTACTGGAAAGTGACTCAGAAAGTGACTCACATGAGTGGGAATTTGATTCAATGCCACTTAATACTTCAGATGAGGAAGGCACATCACCACCTCCACCTTGCAAAGACATCCCTGTTTACGGAGAAGCACAGATAAAGGCCTCTTGGGTTCCTGAACTGGAAACTTCTTCCACAGACCCTACGTCACATCCTACGCTTGATTTTGATAGGGAGAGTACCATCAACGACCTTCACCATAACGTCTTAACCCTCACTGATACATCTAACGAACTTAACCTAATCGATGAAATAATGCCCATTATCCATCCTGCACTCATCGAATGGAACCAACCTAATCCACCATGTCTTGACCATTTCCAAAATGATGAGGCGATCATTCTTTTTGGAACTACGGGATCACATACCAAGTAGGGATCACAAAGATGGATTCACCATTGAACTTAATAGCGCAACATACTTCGGGGCGGATGCCAAACCTTTCAGCTGCAAAAATATAACAATAAAACATGGATCTTCCAGTGAAAACCACACTGTGGCACTGTTTGATCCCACAAAAGTAAAAAGAAAGAGCGTATCCAATGGTGAAAACCTCTCTGAGGCACTTGAGGATGAAAAGTTTGACATTCTCCCCTCTAGTACACAATAGGAAAGATCAACAATTCTCATTGAAGAGACAAAAGAATGCAAAGCAGGTACTCTTGAAACACCTCACCACATACATCTGGCATCTCTTTTAACTCCAGAAGAACAACCTAAGTTTGTAGAGTTCTTCCAGAAGCGTCAGATCAACTTCGCATGGTCATATGCAGACATGCCTGGACTTGATCCTGATTTAGTCATGCATCACCTCACCGTAGCAGAAGGAGCCAAACTCATCAAGTAGAAGCTTTGCAAGATGCATCCTCAGATTGTAGTACTAGTCAAAGCAGAACTTAAGAAACTCCTAGACGTTGGTTTCATTAGACCAATTGATTATGCGGATTGGATATCCAATATTGTGCCTGTCGGCAAACCAAATGGGGGCATCCGTATCTGTATTGACTTCAGAGATCTGAACAAGGCATTTCCTAAAGATGACTTCCCCCTACCAAACATCAACATAATAGTGGACCTAACAACAGGGCATGCCATGCTTTCACTCATGGATGGCTTTTTAGGGTACAATTAGATAAAGATCGCACTAGAGGATCAACATAAGACGACCTTCACATATCCATGGGGAACATACTGTGTATGGTGAAAATGGATAGCAATAATAACAATATTGAGAGGCTAAATGAATTCAACCACCAAACCCTAGCCTAACAATCAACAAAGATCCACCATAACATATGAAGATTACCTAAGACAATGCAAATAACTCAAAATCACAAAGATTATACCATCACATGTCCAATAGGGTTTTGATATCCATTCTTCCTATCTCCATTGATCTTGCTTGATATATTTGCTCTCAGATTTTTATATGCACAAGAGCTCAACAAAGAACGGAATGTGGTTGCAAGTAGGATCGTAGTGTAGCCAAGTCCTCTAAAATTGTTGATTAGGGTGAGTGATTAGGGTTTGACAATGAAGAAAGCATCTCCTTAAATAGAAGACACAATATGAAATGGAGGGATAAGATTGAGAGGTGTAAAAAGGAGGTCGGCTAGGATTAGAGGGTAGGTAAAGGAAATAATAAAATAATGAAAGAGGTAGGTAGTGTATGAATTAAGAGATGAATGACATGTGTCATGTGTAGAAAAAGATAATGAATTAATTAAATAAATAAAGATTTATTTAATTAATAGAAGAAGTAGGACAATTAAATAAATAAAATATTTATTTAATTTAAGAAAGGAATAATTTAAATAAATAAATGTATTTATTTAAATGAGAAATAAGGCTAGAAGAGGATAAATGAATTAATTAAATAAATAAAAATTTATTTAATTAATAGAATAATTAGGCTTAGATAATTAAATAAATAAAATATTTATTTAATTAGACATGACAATTTTGAGTGTCTACATTTTGCCCCTCTTCGAGACAATGCGGCTTGTCGTGTTGTTTCAAAGAAGATAAGATGAACTGATACAGAGTTGCCCCAGAATGGGAATGATATGCCCCCTCGAGAGATTGGATGAAAATGTCTGAAAAGGTCGCAGACAATCTCTCGATAAGAAAGAAAGGCGAGAATGGGTTGACCGAATAAAGTGACAAAGTCACAGGATGAAGAATACTGACTCGGGAAATGAGGGCGGGGGCTAGGGTAGGCTATAATATAGACCATGGGCAAAAGACATCCTCATTGTCATCCACACCCTTACAAGATCACAGTGTAGAGCGAAAAAAGAGCAGCAGCAGTCAGCAGCGATGGCCTTCGTTCACAGATTCGATCGCGTTCGCCGATTTCAGCGACCAGCAGATGCAGGAGAGTCGGTAAGTACCACCAAACCTCCTCGTGCTTTCATGCATTTCAATTTTTGTCATTAATGCTCAATAGGTAGCAATAAATGCGCTAGGAATAGAGTAGTTAAAAAATGCAAAAACGTAGAATTGCGTCTGTGTCAGTTCCAGGCGCGTCTGTGTCCAACAGGCGCGTCTGTGTCGGGTCCAGGCGCGTCTGTGCCTGGGACCGCGTTTGTGATGAATACGGGCGCGTTTGCGAATTTCAGACGCGTTTGTGCCCTGTAGGGGCGTTTATGTTCTCTATCCACGTTTGTGCATGATGTAGGCACGTATGTGTTCAGAAAGCGCGTCTGTGTTGCAGAAGCGCGTTTGTGTAGTCTATAAGCGTGTTTATGAGTTTAAAGTGCATTTGTGCATCAAAAAGGCATAGGTTGAGTCTTCTAGGTCAAATCGGCAGTTCTGTGATGAACATACGCTGTCGATTGGATAAGCTGCTGAGAGGATACACTTAAAAAGGTCCTCTAGGAAGACTAGGATAGATCAAGGCACTTTGTGATGAACAGGGAGCACCAAGATAGGCAGCACTTTGTGATGAACAGGGAGTGCGAATGTGAGTAACACTTTGTGATGAACAGGGAATGTCACACACGTAGTACTTTGTGATGGACAGGGAGCACTACTAGGATAGATAGCAACACTTTGTGATGAACAGTGAGTGTCACTAGGATAGATAACCAGATGCATTTAGATAGCAAGTAGCATTTTGTGATAAACAGTGAATGCCATGATAACTGACATGATTGATTGGTTGACTGCAGGAGTATCTGCCTATGCTGGAGTCACGGGAGAGATTCCCGTCTACACAGAGATTACGACCAGAGTTGTCGATTCAGGACAGGATTGCTATTGAGGAGATGGGCCTCAGACATGTGCTATATGTGCCCGAGTTTCGGGCAAACATGGGTTTGCTGACTGCACTAGCGGAGAGATGGCACTCCGAGACTTGCACGTTTCACTTACCTATGGGGGAGATGACAGTGACGCTCGAGGATGTCTATAGGATTCGACGGATACCGATCGATGGGGAGTTAGCACCCTATGATCGAGACGGAGATAGGGATGCACTGAGACGAGTGTTCTAGGATCCAGGACTAGGGATGAGGGTGGGACATGTGGCATGGGATACCATGACATGGACAGGATTAGCACTACCAATAGTGTTGATAGGAGTTATCAGTGGGTTCCTCTGTCTGGATAGGACGACACGAGGGGTGGCTGCAGGGGACACAGGGGCCAGGAGAGTTGATCTTGGGGTGGGTCCTTCTAGGGCTCAAACTCCGTCGAGGCTAGGCGGCTCCGAGGGAGGGAGTTCATCATAGCCTTAGAGGGCTCCCTATGTATCAGTATTGTACCATTTTTGTATTGTAGACACCTGCGGGTGATTTTGTAGCCATATGATTCTTTTAACATCATTGTATCATGACACTTTTGATTATATATGAGAGATGATCCATTTTTGCGGCAGCTATATGCATGTGTACCTTATGTGATGAAATGTTCTTATGTGATACATGTTTTATGATATGGATGCTTATATGATGCAATGCAATATATTTTTGTTCTTTTATGTTGTATATGTGATGCATGATGCAAATGTGAATGTATGTAATGCAAATGAATATGATAATGCAAATGATTATTTACATAATGAAAATGTGAGATGTGCTAACATGTGTTGTATGCAGGATGTGATGCAATTGTGATATCTATATGTATGTATGAAATGCTTATATGTGGTGATGTAGGTGTAACTATATGAAATGCAAATGTTTTTGGTGTGTCATTATACTCAGTCATGTGATAGCGGGCTACGCGGACTCGAGAAGGACAATGGAAGTCAATCAAGAAAGGGGGATGGAAGACAGAAGATATGAATGTGAAAGAGCTTCTTGTGCGTTATCATCATTGAGCTTTATTATGGCAGAATAGGTTATGACAATCAAGGCATTTGTTCGACCCAGAAAGTCATTGTACCTGTTTTCATGGAGATAAGACAGTCACAAACAAGGAATGCCCCAGTTCATACTAGACTCACAGTGTCCTCATATCCTTGGACAAGTCATAGCATTACTAAAAGACAATCCACAGACAGCAAATGCAAATAGGTGACGATACCCCATCCTCGCCTTTCTAGTCAAAGACATCCTGGAAAAGCTAAAAGACATGTCACCAAAAAGATAAAATCAAAAGAAAACCAAGACTCGACACCAACATCCACTGTAGTCCTCAAGTTTAGTGTCTCTTGTCACTTGTTTAAGTCTTATTCGATTGTGGTCACAATGTTTACTTTCACAAAAAGGATAGATAGCACTGAACCATATGTTGTCTAAGTCTGTTGAAAGATTTGATTTTGTTGAAGCTCATTGTTGCTGCTGTGTCTCATCTGAAACTGACTGAATCCATGAAACTGATACTTTATTGTGGAGAAGATGGAACTTTATTGTGGATTGGCGATGCAGATGTTGCTTTATTGCGGATTGTGCACGGATAGACTTGAAGGAAGCTGGAAGAAACTGTACTCCTCAAAACATGTGATGTTCTCAGTTCCACACCCATTACTAGACGTAGGATTTGCCTTAGCCACAGATAGGATCTGATTTATTATGGATGGAAAGGGAGTGAAAAGGGAGGGTTATGGATGGCTAACCAATCTTAGGTAGATCAATAACAAGCCATGATGGGAATGGGTAAGTTTATTGTGAGTGAATAGGTTTGGAGTGTGTGCAAAGTGAAAGATGAAAGAGAATCCTGAAAGAGGGAGGAGCAAAGTCTCTACGCATGGCGCTGGTGACCCAGTTTTCACCATGGTACTTGCCCAGGGCGCCACTGAAGTGGTTTTCACCGTTGGACGAAATTATTTCTCTTTACTTTTTTTTGCCAGGTTTTCACCAAGTAACGATTTTTTTGTTTTTATAATTTTTTTGTATTTTTGAATTTTTTGATTTTTTTGTATTTTTGAATTAAGATACTCTGAAAAGCTATGTGTAGAACCTGCGAAGGTGCATGCTGTTGATAGGATCCTCCAAGGGTTCACCTTCTGTAGTTGAGAGCTGATATGCCCCAGATCCATATACCGCTGTGATGATGTAAGGACCAAGCCAGTTTGGTTCGAACTTGCCCTTCTTATCTCTGTCTTGCTGATTCTTGGGGTTCTCTTTGAGAACTAAGTCACCTACCTCAAATGTGCGAGGCTTGACTTTGTGATTGTAGCTACGACTCATTCTTTGTTGGTAAGCCTTGAGATGATTAAAAGCAGTGTGTTTTCGTTCCTCCAGCAGTTCTAGTTCTTGTAAGCGAGAGACCCTGTAATCTTCATCGTTGATTATGTTTCTCAAAGAGACCCATAAAGAAGGTAACTTGACCTCAATAGGCAAGATGGCTTCAGCGCCGTAGACAAGTGAGTAGGGTGTAGCTCCTGTAGGTGTGCGGACACTTGTGCGGTAGGCCCAAAGTGCAGGATTAAGTTGGATATGCCAGTTACGGCCAGCGTCGTCGACTGTCTTGTTGAGGATTTTAAGAATTGTTTTATTAGACGCCTCAGCTTGGCCATTACCTTGGGGGTAATATGGTGTGGAGAAATGATGGGAGATATGGAAGCGGTCACAGAGTTCACGAACATCCTGATTTTTGAAGGGACGCCCGTTATCAGTAATAATGGAAGTGGGAATACCATATCGGCAAATGATATAGTTCAAGATGAAGGTAGCGATTTGTTTCCCAGTAACTTGTGTGAGAGACACGGCTTCAATCCACTTTGTGAAATAATCTGTGGCTGTGATAATGAATTTATGACCATTGGAAGAAGGAGGGTGAATCTTGCCTATGAGATCGAGTCCCCACTAACAAAAGGGCCAAGGAGATGCAAGTGGTTGTAGTTCTTGTGCTGGTGCATGTATGAGGTCTCCATGAATTTGACACTGCTTACATTTCTTGACAAACTGATATGAGTCTTTTTCCATAGTAGGCCAGTAGTATCCAGTCCTGATGAGTTTCTTGGCCAAGGTAGGACCACTAGTATGCAGACCACATATCCCTTCATGCACTTCTCGTAACGCAATCTGAGCTTCGTCACTCTCTAAACATCTAAGAAGGGTGCCATCTAGACCTCATCGGTATAGGATATCAGCTAAAATGATGTATCGAGAGGATTGGCGAATGAAAGTGCGGCGTTGATTGTTCGATAGATCGGGAGGTAAGATATTGTCGCGAAGGTATGTGAATATGGAACCATATAACTGGGATTCAGGACCAACAACGCATATCATTTCCATAGGAGTGATCTCGTATGAAGGAATCAACAGGTTGTCTACCAGGAACTCATAACAGGTCTCATTTTGCGGCAGATCAATCAGCGAAGCAATTGTAGCCATGGCATCTGCAGCACGATTCTGTTCTCTTGGTATCTGCTCAAACTCTATCTTTGTGAAGTGCTGTTTCAGATCATCTACTAGTTGTTTGTAAGGCATTAGTTTTTTGTCTTTTGTTTGATAATCATCAGTTGCTTGCCGGATGACCAGTTGAGAATCCCCAAAAACACGAAGCTCTTGGATCTTCCACTGAACTGCAATTCTTAACCCAGTTGTTAATGCCTCATATTCCGCTATATTGTTGGTGCAAGGAAATGATAAGCGGTATGACTTTGGTATAGAATCGCCTTGGGGAGTTATAAAGAGTATACCCGCTCCTGCCCCGTGCTGTGTATATGAGCCGTCAAAATATAATTGCCATGGCTTTGCAGGTGATATTGTTAGAATGGACTCATCTGGAAATTCTGACTGTAGAGGAACATCATCTATCATGGGAGCATCTGCCAATTGATCTGCAATTGCCTGTCCTTTGATTGCTTTTCTATCTACATATTCGATGTCGAATTCACTCAAAATCATTACCCACTTGGCCAGCCGTCCAGTAAGTGTAGCTTTGTTGAGAAGATATTTTAGTGGATCAATTCTGGCAATCAACTTAGTCTTGTGAGTGAGCATATATTGTCGTAACTTCTGTGAAGCAAAGACCATAGTGAGACATGCACGCTCGATTGGTGTGTAATTTAACTCATATCCCACCAATGTGCGACTGATATAGTATACTGCTTTTTCCTTACCGTCAGGTATTTGCTGTGCTAGGAGTGCCCCCAGTGCCATTGGAGTAGCTGATATGTAAAGTAGCAACGGTTGATCTGGAATTGGTGGCATCAAAACTGGTGGGTTCAAAAGATAGTCTTTGAGCGCCTGAAAAGCCTGTTGACAGTTCTCATCTCATTTGAACTTGATGTTTTTGTGTAGCAGGTGCTGGAAAGGGTTACACTTATCTGCAAGTTGTGCTATGAATCTTCGTATGGACTGGAGTCTCCCTTGTAAAGATCGAAGTTGACTGATGTTCCTGGGTGGCGGCATGTCCAAGATAGCCTTGACCTTTGCGGGATCGGCTTCTATTCCCCTTTTAGACACAATGAATCCTAGGAGCTTCCCGGAGGTTACTCCAAAGACACATTTCTTTGGATTTAGTCTTACCTTGTATTTTTCCAGCCGATCAAAGACAACTGAAAGTATGTCCAAGTGTGTATCTCTATCTATTGATTTTCCCAAAAGATCGTCAACATAATCTTCCACGGTTATGTGCATGAGATCATGAAAGATAGTAGTCATTGCTCTTTAATAAGTAGCGCCTGCATTTTTCAGCCCAAAGGGCATGACGTTTCAACAGAAGGTTCCCCATGGACAAGTGAATGATGTTTTATGTTGATCTTCAGGTGCAATCTTGATTTGATTATACCCAAAAAATCCGTCCATTAAAGATAACATTTCATGGCCTGCTGTGAGATCAACGATCAAGTCAATGTTTGGTAATGGGAAATCGTCCTTTGGACAAGCCTTGTTGATATCTCTGAAGTCTGTACATATTCGGATACTGCGATCTGGTTTGCTGACAGGTACTAAATTGGAAATCCATTCAGGATAATCAATTGGTCGTATGAATCCGACATCCAATAATTTCTCCAGCTCTGCCTTGACGAGTAATGCCACTTGTGGATGCATTTTCCTCAATTTCTGTTTTACTGGTTTTGCCCCCAGTTTGACTATCAAATGATGCATTACCAAATCCGGATCTAGTCCAGGCATATCAGCGTATGACCACGCAAAGTTGATTTGTCGTTCCTTGAAGAAGCTTATGAATTTTGCCCTTTCCGACTCTGTCAATGATTGAGCCAAGAATATGTTGTGTGGAACCTCTTCTGTACCAATGTTTGTCTTTATAGTCTCCTCTACCAACATGGATGATTTTTCCTCATATGATGCTGGGAGAATGTCAAGCCTTCCATCTTCGAGTGCCTCAGATAGGTTTTCGCCCTCAGATACGTCCTTTCTTTTTACTTTTTTGGAATCAGATAGCGCCACAGTGTGGTTTTCACCATAAGACCCTTGTTTTGTTTTTATTTTCACATTTTTGCGACTAGAAGGCCCGACACCCTCACCGAAGTATGCCATGTTGTTGAGTTCTATGGTGTATCCTGCTTTGTGGTCTCTAGGGGGAAGATCATCTCGTATGCCAAGATAGTCGATAATAGCTTCATCATTATGAAATGTATCAAATTGTGCTGGTCCTTCATGATCCCAGTCAATGAGTTGGGGGTGAACAAGGGGAAGGTCTTTAGTGCTTTCAGGGTTTGCAGGACTAATAGTGAAGATGTGGTTATACTCGGGTATGTCAAGATAATCATTGAGGTCATCGATGGCACTCTCCTCATCAATTTCGATCGTGAGCGAATCCAAATTGTCATCACTAGTAGTGCCTTCTAGGACAGGTGTCCTCATCCTATGCGATTTCAACCTAGGACCTTGAAACGAAGACTGTACGGGATCCTTATGGGTTGGTTCTTGACCAACTCTGAACTTTTTGTAAAATTCCTCCTCCTCTGTAGGTTCATCTGGCTCTCTGAATGTCTCGATGAGTTCATAGTCACTGGAGGATTTGTCTGAACCCCATTCCCATTCATTTGAATCTGTAGAATAATAATCCTTTTGTTGAATTTCAATGACTTTGATTTGTGAGGTTCTTTCTGTTCTTTTATTATGAATCTTGGAATTCAGAAAACCCAGTCCTTTTGAGCGTTCCCTTCTTGTAGTTAACTCCGGTTGTAAGGGCTCCATGACACCTTCTTTGCATAACTCGAGAGGACTTTTTCCATCATACCCGAATCTTTGCAGAATTTTGAAGCCTTTGCCATAGTTCTCACAGGGTATAATAATTTGATTTTGTGTGTCCTCTTCAATGTCTTTATAGAGCATTTTATATAAATTTTCCTCTTCTAGTTCGCCCCACCTTTGAAAGATGGTAGGATCCCATTTGAGTATCATGATGGAGATTCGCTTGTTAGGATGTGGCCTCCCATATTCTTTTGGAGAGCTCATGACTTGTCGTAAAAACATTGTCTGATTCAAAGTGTATTCTCCCATGCCTTTGTCTTGAAACTTGCCTCTAAGTTCACCTTGTTTGGATGTCGAGGGTTTTAATGACTCAAGGTTAATGTATGCCGAAGAAGGAGTAGCCTCACGATTACTAGGAATGATAGTCTCAGTATGTGATCTCAAGTTATTGCAATATATGAATGGATTTGGATCACCATTGACTGTTACCTCGACTCCATTATGAGGAAACTTAACGCATTGATGATATGTTGATGGGACTGCCCTCATTTCATGAATCCACGGACGTCCTAGCAATATGTTATACGTGAGATCTAGATCTAGGACTTGACAAACCACATCCTTTGTGACTGGCCCAATTCTTAGCGGTAAGGTAACTGTGCCCTTGGATGAACGCTCTTCATCATCATAAGCTTTAATGGTGATTTGGTTTGTAGAATTCACAGCTTTGTCAGAATATCCCAATTGTCTGATGGTGCTTAATGTACAAATATTTAGACCTGCTCCTCCATCTATCAGGACTCGCTTTATTCGATGTTTATGTATGAAGGCTTCAATGTGTAAAGGTGCATTATGAGGCTGACTTATGGAGGCATCATCGGCTTCTGTGAATGTGAGGGAGTGGGGAACGGATAGGTATCCCACCATGGCTTGAAAATGGTCCACGTTCAGATCAGTAGGAACAACAGTGTCTCTCAAGATTTTGTCAAGGATGGCTTTATGTGCAGGGGATATACGTAAGAGCTCAAGAATGGAGATGAGCGCGGGTGTCTTCCCTAACTGTTCTACAAGGTCGTATTCAGGCTTGATTGATAAAGGATTGGTATTCTTAGTGGAGGCACCTGGCAACGTGATCTTACCTCGATGGGTTGTAACATGACATTCAGAGGTAGATTCAGACGAAGATCCAACACCCTTTAGGACAATCTTGGGTCTCTAAGAAGGATTCTCAGGATTTTTGTTCTTGATAGTAATAGTAGAGATATGATTGTCCATCGAGATGTGATTGATAGTGGAATCATAATTGTAAGGTGCTCTAGTCTAATTGTCTTGATCATCTGTGACTTTGCCTTTTCCTTTGTCATGTTTTGGGAATGGTTTCTTAAACACCTCATGTTCTTGGTTAGATGAATGTCCCTCAATCTCAATATCTCCTCTATCAATGAGATCTTGCACAATGTTCTTCAATCGATGGCAATTACCTGTCTTGTGACCCTTACTCTTATGAAATTCGCAATACTCATCATCATTCCACCAATTTGGTTTGACCTTTGGTTCATATGGAGGAAAATCTGGAACTGTGATCACTTTGTTTGCCACAAGCTTTTTGAATGCTGATTCAAGTGGTTCCCCCAATGGAGTGTACTTCCTTCGTGGTTTAGAAGTTGTTTGATTGTTCACTTGATTGTTGGTAGAACTTGATCCAGAAAAGATGAATTTTGGTCACACTGTATTAGCATCAACAACACCATCATTAACTGTATTCTTGTTCTTGTTCCAAAATTTTGGTTTATCCTTTCCTTTGAAGTCCTCTTTGTTTTCTTTGAATATCTTGATGACTCCTTGTTCCATTAAGACTTTTTCTGTTGCTAGGCCCTTTTCAATAACGTCCTTGAATGTAGACAAACAAGCTTTTTTGAGATCATAGCCAGTAGCCTTGTTAACGTTTTGTGTGAACATTTCTACCATCTGTTTCTGCGGGATTTCGCAAGAACATCTGCTAGCTAGGTTTCTCCATCTTTGTAAAAATGTTGCAAAAGATTCTCCTTCCTTTTGTTTTGTATTGCACAAGGTAGTAACTGAGACATCTATTTCAATGTTGTAAGAGAAATGCTGAATGAATGCCTTTGCCAAGTCGCCCCATGACTTAATACCGGGAGGTAATTGAGAAAACCATTCCATAGCTTGATCGCCTAAGCTCTGTGGGAACAACCTCATCAAGTATGTTTCTTCTGCCGCTACCTCAATGCAAGCTGTGAAGAATTGTCTTATATGTGCCTTGGGGTCTCCTCTCCCTCTATATTTATCAAATTTTGGCATCACAAAGTGTGCAGGAAATGGAGGCATTGGAATGCTCTTATCAAAGGGATAAGGACATATATCTCTCATAGTGTATGTAGGTTTTGATGTACTCATGTCCTCCACTTTCTTTTGTAAATCTCTTATTTGTTGCTCCAAATTATTTTTGGGAGGAGATTGATTTCTTGTAGCATACCCCATGTTTGAAACACCCATTTGAGGAGGAGCTTGTTGCATGTATGGATGATACTGATCGTAGACATGTCCATATGGAGGTCTATATTGTTGCGACATATATGGAGCACTTGGCATAACTTCTTGTTGAGGGACCCCATATCTATTTTGTGCATATATACCATATTCAATAGGCCTTTCATTTTCCATTGTGTTGCCCCCAATTTTGACATGAGGTCTCCTTGTGTCAAAATTTTGAGGATGTCCTTGAGTATCCACTTGTTTTGATTGATCCATACCTTGAGCATGTGTTTGAGCATAAGGCCTCCATGATGGTCTTTGAGTGTAAGTCTCATATGTTTGAGCTTGTGTATGTGGAATTGCTGGTTTTTGAAGCAAAACTGATGGTGACTCAGGCATCATATTATTCGGTCCTCTATTTCCTCCACTATTTGGTCTCCTTTGATCCATGTTGGATTGAGTTTGTTGTGAGGGTCGACTTTCCATAAGTTGAGATAAGTCAAAATCATGCGGTATTTTAGCTCCACTTTGTGCCATCATATGTAAAAAGTATTGTCGATCTCTCCTCATTATCTCTTCAACCAATCTATTGAAATCAAGATTCATTATGGATTCTTCTATGTCTGCTGATAGTATTGAAGAGTTGTCAACATTGTCATTGTGTGTAGCATTGTTGTTTATAGTGTTTGTGCTTTCCACATTTGGATTGTGTCTATAAACATTCATGTCTGGTAATGTAGTGTGCTCAGGATTGTAGAATAGATCATTGTCATACTCATAAGAACTCATGTTTACGGATTCTTGAGCTTCTTTAGCTATTCTCCTAGATTTTTGAAGGCGGGTTTCAACCATGAACTAGGTGTTTGACCAAGATGTGAGAAACTAGATGAAAAGTATGAAAAGAGTATGGAAGACCAAGAATTGTATGGAGTGTAAATGAATCTTGAAGTGTACTTGCAATGTCCAAAGTGTAAGACCAAGTATGTAAGTAGTAGAGTAGGTGTGACTTCCAAAGAGAGGATCATTTCTCTTGATGAGGTAAGCTGACCTTGACTCTAAGTAAGACCAAATGAGACCCAAAGGTAAGAAACCTTGATGAGGGACCACTTAGCAAAGTGTAGTTGTATGTAGTGTGTTGAAAGAGTATAGTGAGGACAAGCAAGTGACCTTTTTGACTCAAGTTTAGACAAGTATGAATGTAAAATGAGATGTGAAGCAATGATGGACTGTGTGAAACCTTAGAACAGGCTGAATGCTAGATGAAACCTGAAGAGACAACCTAGGAAGCTCAAGTATGCCGAAACTGATTTTCTCTGTTTGCTGGACTGTTAAAGTTTTCAATTCCTGACACAGACGCCTCTGTATACTTCACAGACGCGATTACCAGACACAGACGCTTCTCTGTTTGACACAGACGCTGTTAAAAACACAGACGCTATTCTATCCTTCACAGACGCGCTTATATGACGCAGACGCGGTTAAAACAGACACAGATGCGTTTCTGTAACCTTAGTGCAATTTTTCCAATGTGTGAAGTTGTTTTGTTGTGACCAAATCCGACTGTTTGACTGTTTTTCGTGACAAGAGGACACAATGTTGATGACTCAATGTTTGCAAACTATTTAGACTCCAAAAGTGTGTTGTTTGATGTAAAAAATTTTGCATACACTTGAAGACACAAAAGACACAATGTTTTGTTGTTTTGTCTTGAATGTTTTGAGTGTTTAGCATAAGACAAGCACAAATCTTAGGGCTGGCCAAGACAATAGTTGTTGATCCCACATAGGGTTTTACCCCCGAGGCTATGCTATTCAGAGCAGATACTTAGATGCTTGACCTCATTGGCTCCACCCTCGGCACTCACTTCTCGGGTCATCCAAGCATCAGTCCCCATGAAAACTCCCCATGGCGAACTTTGTATCTCTACTAAGAACCGTATGTGTGTGGGCCGCTACTAGAGGTCCGACCTCCTGCCTCAACAACTAGAAGGATTTGGGCTTCTAAAACAAAAGGTGCTAGTAAAGGCATCCGCTCGTGTGGCCATACATGCGGCACTTTCAGCTCTGTAAATACAGAAGGCTCCCAGCCGGTAGGGGTTACGCCCTACAAATGATCAAATAAATTTGATCAAACGGGTTTATGGGGAGACATAGTGTCGGTATGAACTAATCAGCACACGTTATTCATAGTTTTCACCATGAATACATTTGATTATAGTGGCTTGGAAGAAGATGGCTTTTCTTTTGCTACCACTTGGGTCGTTCTCTTCTCACTAGTAGTCCTAATGACCACACGGGAAGATAGGCCCTCTAAAGATTAAACAAAAAGAGCCTATTGCTCAAGACACAAAAGACAATGATTCAATTTTAGTGCACCAATGGAAGTGTTTGCTAATCTATGAAAACAAGGCACACAACAAAACTACAAAACCCTAGCTAAGGCCCTGCAACAAAATTGTTAGTAGTTTGGGTTGTTTCAAATGATAACCCCTTCCTGAAAGCACACAAGTTAGGTAAATTTTAGAAAACCCAAAAGACTTTGTGAAAAGGGGCCTTCAACAAAAACGTTTTTTGCCTCCAAAGCAAGCTGCACAAACCAGGTTAGCTAGATCTGCAAGGGTTAGCTGAAAATAATCCAGATCTGAAACCCTAAGTACAAAATCCGAAAACCTGAATCAAAGAAAATTGACAAATTTGCAAAACAGAAAGCACAAACACTTGTATACCAGACACAGACGCGTCTGTATTACACAGACGCTATTCTGTGATACACAGACGCGCTCAGGTAACGCAGACGCCTTTCCCGAACACAGACGCGATAAGATCAAGCACAAACGCGGTTTTAATTCACAGATGCGGTTCTAGAAACCTGCAAAAATAAAATCTGGCAAAAACACAGACGCGATTCACGATATTGCAGACGCTTCTGAAACACAAAAACGCGATCCGAACGCTCGCAGACGCGGAAAAACCTAAAATGTCGTCGAAAATTGTCCGATCTGCAACTTCAAAAATGCGAAATCTGCAACAAAAATGTTAAATGCAAAGGGACAAGAGTCCCACTGGGCGTGCCAAAATGTGTATGGTGAAAATGGATAGCAATAATAACAATATTGAGAGGCTAAATGAATTCAACCACCAAACCCTAGCCTAACAATCAACAAAGATCCACCATAACATATGAAGATTACCTAAGACAATGCAAATAACTCAAAATCACAAAGATTATACCATCACATGTCCAATAGGGTTTTGATCTCCATTCTTCCTATCTCCATTGATCTTGCTTGATATATTTGCTCTCAGATTTTTATATGCACAAGAGCTCAACAAAGAACGGAATGTGGTTGCAAGTAGGATCGTAGTGTAGCCAAGTCCTCCAAAATTGTTGATTAGGGTGAGTGATTAGGGTTTGACAATGAAGAAAGCATCTCCTTAAATAGAAGACACAATATGAAATGGAGGGATAAGATTGAGAGGTGTAAAAAGGAGGTCGGCTAGGATTAGAGGGTAGGTAAAGGAAATAATAAAATAATGAAAGAGGTAGGTAGTGTATGAATTAAGAGATGAATGACATGTGTCATGTGTAGAAAAAGATAATGAATTAATTAAATAAATAAAGATTTATTTAATTAATAGAAGAAGTAGGACAATTAAATAAATAAAATATTTATTTAATTTAAGAAAGGAATAATTTAAATAAATAAATGTATTTATTTAAATGAGAAATAAGGCTAGAAGAGGATAAATGAATTAATTAAATAAATAAAAATTTATTTAATTAATAGAATAATTAGGCTTAGATAATTAAATAAATAAAATATTTATTTAATTAGACATGACAATTTTGAGTGTCTACACATACTACTGGAACATAATGCCTTTTGGTCTAAAGAATGCAGGAGTGACCTATCAATGAGCAATGACCACCATCTTCCATGACATGATGCATACCATAATGGAAGATTATGTTGATGACTTACTGGAAAAATCACTCACAAGAGAAGATCATCTGGACATATTAGAGCAAATCTTTGACAAATTGGGACAATATCATGTTTGACTCAACCCAAAGAAATGTGTCTTTGGAGTAACCTCAGGGAAACTTCTAGGATACATTGTCTCAAGCAAAGGTATTGAGGTCGACCCAGCAAAAGTCAAGGCAATCATGGACATGCCACCACCAAAGAACATCAGTTAGCTAAGGACATTACAAGGATGGCTACAATCCATCCAAAGATTCATTGTACAACTGGCAGATAAGTGTCACCCATTTACACACCTATTACACAAGAAAATCCGCTTTCAATGGGATACTAGATGCCAGCAAGCATTCGAGATGCTTAAAGACTATCTCATAAATACACTATTGCTTATCCCACTAGATCCGAGCAGTCCTTTATTACTCTATATATCAGCAACAAGTACAACATTGGGTGTACTATTGGCACAACACAATGCAGAAGGGAAAGAGTGTGTTGTTTACTACATCTCTCGCACACTAGTTGGCTATGAACTCAATTACACACCTATTGAGAGAGCTTGCCTAGCAGTAATCCTGGCAGCCACTAAACTGAGGCACTATTTGTTGCCACATAAAGTACAACTAATTGCAAAGATTGATCCACTCAAATACTTACTCAGTAAAGTAGCATTGACAGGCCGCTTGGCCAAATGGGTGATGATTCTAAGTGAATTTGACATCGATTATGTGGACCGTAAGGCTATCAAGGGTCAAGTCATTGCAGATCAGTTGGTCGATGCACCACCCATAGGCAATCATCCTCTCATTTCCAATTTTCCAGATGAAGATATATTCATGATCACCATAACACAACCATGGAAACTATACTTTGATGGTTCATACACTAGGCATGGCTCGGGGGCAGGCATTTTGTTTATCACACCTCAAGGTGACAGCATCGCGAAGTCTTACAGGCTCACATTTCCATTCACAAACAACATAGGAGAGTATGAGACTTTGATCACAAGACTCAGGCTAGCCATACAATGAAAGTTACAAGAACTACAAGTATATGGTGACTCCTAGCAGGTCATTCGACAAGCAATAGATGAATATCAGACCAAGGATGACAAACTCATGTCGTACAAACAAATGGTGGACAAATTAAAGGCATCATTCACTACTATAACCTTTGAGCAGATACCCAGAGATCAGAATCGAGCTGTTGACACTATGGCTACCATTGCATCTCTCCTAGATCTCCCACAAAATTCAACACGCTACGAGTTCTTGGTTGAACAGCTTTGGATTTTGGCTTATGATATCCCCGAATCTGAGATGATATATCACCTTATCGGTTCCGAATCCCCATGGTATGACAACTTCTACACCTACCTTCGCGATCACACACTTCCTCCTAACCAATCAAATAACCAACGTAAAACATTCATTCACCAAACCGCTCAATATACCATTATTGCTGAAACCCTATACTAACGTAGTCTTGATGGTACTCTTCTTCAATGTCTGGAACAAGATGAGATAGCAAAGGCCTTGGAAGAGGTACATGAAGGAATTGGTGGGACTCATGCAAGCGGTTCCTCACTAGCTAAGAAACTCCTGCGCACTGGATACTATTGGCCATCCATGGAAAAAGACTCCTGCTACTTTGTCAGAAAGTGCAAGAAATGCCAAGTTCATGGAGACCTGATACATGCACCAGCCTAGGAATTGCAACCAATCACAACACCATGGCCTTTTTGTCAATGGGGCCTTGACCTTGTGGGTAAAATCCATCCATCTTCATCCAATGGCCACAAATTCATTATTACCACCACCGAGTACTTCACAAAGTGGATTGAAGCTGTTCCACTTACCCAAGTCACTGGCAAACAAATCGCCTCATTCATCCTTAATTACATCATCTGCCGGTATGGTGCACCCATGCCCATCATCATAGATAACAGCCTTCCTTTCAAGAATCAGGATGTTTGTGAACTCTGTGAGAAATTTCACATCCAACACTTCTTTTCCACTCCCTATTACCCACAAGGCAATGGTCAGGCCGAAGCATCAAACAAGAACATATTAAGAATCCTCAAGAAGAAAGCCAATGATGTTGGTTGTGATTGGCACGTTCAATTGAATCCAACACTATGGGCGTATCAAACTAGCATTCGAACCCTTACAGGTGCAACTCCCTACTCATTGGTCTATGGAGTAGAAGCTATCTTACCTATCGAAGTTGAAATACCATCACTACGGGTTTCCTTGCATAATCTCATTGATGATGAAGCATCCAAAGTATCCCGTCTTCAAGACTTAGAGCTACTTGATGAGAAGTGACAAGCTGCATACAATCATCTCAAAGCCTATCAACAACACATGAGAAGGAGCTACAATCATCGAGTTAGACCTCGTACATTCGAGGTAGGTGATCTTGTTCTTCGAGAAATTCTTGTAACCAACCCAACCGAGAACATCAGGGAAAGTTTGAATCAAACTAGCTGGGTCCATATGTTATTATTGCTGTATTTGGGTCTGGGGCATACCAGTTAGCTACTTCTGAAGGAGAACCGCTAGCTAATCCGATCAACTGCATGCACCTCAATAGGTTTTATACATAAGCTGCACAAAGCATCGGGCTCCCAGGCATACCAAGAAAACACCAAAAACATTCACATAAATGTCCTGAAGAAAATACAAAAACATCAAAAATAGTAAAGAAAAATCATGCATCCGAACGGTGAACAACCACTCCAGTGGCACCTTGGGTAAGTGCGATGGTGAAAACCTGGCAAATAGGTGCCACTCATAAAGGCTATGGCTCCATTGTCTTTCAGACTTGTTGTGATCACGTTCATTGCATCCACTCATCCATCCGTCCAAAAACATGGCTGGTTATTGATTTGCAATCCAGGATAATACTTCGTGCGTCTGGCATCCCAATTTTCCATAAATCATGTCTAAAACTGGGGGCAATACCCTTAATCTAGTTTGATGGAAGTGGATACTATATTGTTTTGTGCTTCATTAAGTTCTTCATTCAAAATTGTCTCACAAAATACTAAAAACATTAGAAAATTGTCTCACAAAATACCAAAAACATTGGAAAATTATCTCACAATACCAAAAACATTCAAAACAATCATCACAAATACCAAAAACATTGAAAAACTATCTCACAAAATCCAAAAACATTAAAACATCAAAACAAACAAAAAAATGGCAACACCCTGTACATACTTTTTTCAAAGCAGATACCAAACAAACACTATGACATACTCAAACGATGACCACTTATTTGATCAACCAAACAATCAACAATCAAACACACCAACTGTCTTAAATGAGGATGCATCCTTCCTTACCAAAACAAAGACAAGATGAAATTTCTTTGACACGAGAATTTTGTTTAAAGCTATCAAGTACTTGGTGGATTTGTAGGTTATTCATTCATTTATATATATTAGGTTCCTACAACATTGTATGTGTATCTTCTGCGAATTATTTCGATGAAGTTCTGGGGCATGTACTAATGGTGTCTACGTTGGAAGTTCACTAAGCTACGTGATCGTAGGCAAAATACAATCATAGATCACTACAGTTTGATGACTACAACATATACCTCGACCATATGAGTATGAACCATTATCAAGGATCCATATTCTTTATTCATTATATATGTTGTTTGCTTACAGGTACAATGCTCCATCTTTGGTTCCTACTACCTCATCCAAACTCGATGATGGTTTATCTCTGATTACGGTATGAACTTGTCTCAGGATATGATCGGCAAAAGATCAAGGAGGACGTTCCAAATCATGCATGAAAGGAGATACTCCTTGTCTGTTTTGCAAGCAATACTCAGGTCAACTTGATCCATTATATCAAGTTGCTTATATTAACTTGCTATATCAGAACTCATGTAAGAACTACTCAGGTCATCTTGAATCATTATGTCAAGTTGCTTGTATTTTTCTTACAACATTTTAAAAGCTCAATGATGAAAATAAAGCACTATGGATCGTCATTCCATCTCATCTGTTTATATTGCATTCTGTTCCATCTCTCCCATCCATTTTCTCATTCATTATTCATATACATAGTGTTGTGTGCACGTGTGAACAAAGTTAATGTGAGCCGTTAAGTGAAAATTGAGCTGGTTTTGGATACAAATCATGACAGAGTACTCTGATACATCATCAATGCATCATGCAAAGTCTAAACAACCTTGCAATCATCTATCATGATCATATCATCATCATTACATTTAGTTGCATTTACATAAAGTACATTTCATATCATTTAGATGCATAAAGTTACATATAGTTCATTATCATTTATTGACATTAGTCTTATTATATCATTTTCATCATTGCATAATCACGGCATTTAGATTCATTCATATGGTACAAATGTCCTTGATTGTATTAGCCATTACTATGCATTCATTTAGTGTCAAGTTACCAATCATCATTTATCATCATTTATCATTGCATGCATCTATTTATCTATCCATTAGTTAAGTGAATTCATTTATCCATTTAGTATATTTCTATACTCATTCAATGCTTTTTATTTAGGATTCATTACATACATACATTCATTTTTTTAATTGCATTAAGGTGCAGTTATTCATGAGTTACCTTATCATTGCATTATCATTTCACTTCATCATATTTTTCACCATTTGGACTCATAAACAAAACCATTTGTTTCCACATAGGTTCATATACATTATCCATATATGTTCATTTAGATATCACCATTTCAACATTTTTGTACTTTTCATTTGTTACATTCAACATGTCGATGCATTTACATATATAAATCATTCATTCACCGCATAAAATCCTAAAAACATTGCATATCATTATCTCATTTGTCTCATCAAAAATTAAAAAAAAACACACATCATAATCATCATTTTGTTATGCATACATAATCATCATGGCATTACATACATAAGACATTACATCACCAACACATCATGCACACATATAAACCTGCATATACATATTAGCATCACGTCATACAATATGCATATAAACATCATATAGGCATAAATCATCATAAAAACATGCATATAGGAATCATCTCATACAAACACATACATATAGCAAGTATAAAGTATCCATCTAAGCAGAAAATCATAAAATCATCATCCTGCATAAACATCCATACATGTCATCAAAATGCATATCCTCACAAAAATGGGATCTCCTCATATATCATATCATGTCGCCAAAATATACATGTATTAGAGTGCAATGAAGTCCAAAAAATCGGCTACCAAGAGCCATTCAAGACACAGTCCAAAATGACAATATAAATACATGCATACAAAATGCTCTCTCAAATACCACTCTGACCAGATGCTACACACCCATCTCTACCTGCTCCCCCACTAGTCCCTGCCCCACCTGATCTATCTCTTCGTGGAGGACCCATCACACCACCACTGCTCTGCATCCTTTGAAACCGCTCTGATCTCGCCTGTTGCATCTGGGAATAGCTCAGTGCTCACTAACTAGCTGGCACCATCTACTCGTATAACCCCCGCCAATACTCTATCTCTGCATTTGCCTGTCAAATCTCCCTCATCACCTCCCCAGTAAGACCTTGTGCTCCTACTCCAACCCGGACTCTCTCCTGCAACTCTACTAATCTCTCCACTGCATCATCCCTCTCCCGCAGCACCACAGTAATCTCTGACTCTTGGGAAAACAACTGAACATCTCTAGCTGCTACCTCTACCTCCAAATCCTCTACATGAGTCTGCAACTATCCTATCATATGATCCCGTAGATCTCCACCTATAGCTCCCATATCCATAGGTGCCTCTCTAGTGGTTCCCTCTCCAGTAGCTCCCTCCTCTATCTCCATCACCACCATCCCCTCTCCACCGAACACCTACTACTCTACGACCTCCTCTCCTCATCCGTCTCTGTCCCCTCTCCTCCTCAAAATCTGGAATCGGCTCTATCGGATCTGATATCTAAGGAATCAGATGTGCTGTAATATACTGCATATACTCCTCTGACACCCCAACATCCACCATCCCCAACCTCATATGCCATGGTCTCACTTGTAGTGTGTGAAACTCTGCTAATGCCTGATCATATGGTAATAATGGTCCCCATAAGTACCTCTCTCAGACCACCCTGGCATACTCTCCTGAACCACTAGGCAATCCCTGCCTCCGCCCAAACTATCTCAACACCTGGCTCGGAAGCTGTCTCTCCACATTGTAGGTTGTCCTACCAATGAGGAATCGAGTCATGAAAACATATGGCAACACCTCCGCATCATCCTCCCATCGCTCACACTCAATGTACGGTCTCCAGATCACTGTATCCAAGTCATCCATTGGTCGAGCCATAGGTAGATACTCCCTTACCCAAATATGTAGTACTATAATCCCCACTCCCAAGGAGCCCATCCCTTGATATGCTACCTCATGTAGCTCCCGATATAAGTGCGATAGCACACACGGTCCCCATGTAAATTGGGTCCCCTCTGTCATCATTTGCTCGATCACCTGAACCTAACCAACAGCTAGTCCATGTGATCGTCTATCTGGACATAGTAGTCCCCCAACAATAATTGATAGCACTACTCGTAATGGCTCATACAACGCGGCTATGTCCTCCCAGGCTATTGATCCATCATCAATATAGACATCCTCCTCAAAAAACCTCTACACTTCTAGGGTCCCCCACGCTCAGTCATAGCTCACCAGCTCTCCTCGGATGGGAATGTGTAGGATGTGCCATACATCCTCTAGTGTAACTATCATCTCTCCCTACGCTAAATGAAACGTACATGTCTCACTATGCCACCGCTCTGCCAATGCTGTAATCAAACCGTGATTCATCTAAATCACGGGCATATACATCACATCGTACAGGCCTGTCGCTGCAATGCAATCCACCTTGGCCTCTGTCAATCGATCACGCAACACTTGTGTGGCGGGATGCCTCTCGTGCAACTGTAAGATGCGAAGATCCTCCTACACAAGTGCATCAACCATCATCATCAGTTGTTTTATTTCAAACTTTCTTAAGTTTAAACCTAAACTATCAACAAATACTTTGATCAAGTATCTCAGGTCTCAACGGGTAAGCAATCATGGCACACCTAGACTTCAAAAGACATTTATCCTAATGACCTAAGTCTCATCAGGGCTGCTATGGTTCAAAACAACTCTCACCTCACATCTCCATCCATCCATCATTGGCATCCAGAGATTCTTGTTCAAACACACTAGGGCATCTATTTTCCTACACAAAAACACTCAATCAACTAGGCAATAGTGCCCAAACAACAATAGCGCTATACTGACTCTACCATAGCACTACTTCACCTCAACAATGCTAATTCAACTACTCAATAGCGCTAACACAACAAAAACGTTATTCTAACTATACACAAGCGCTACCTCGCAACAAAAGCGCTCAATGGACCGAGCAATAGTGCTAAAAACCCCACAATGCTAAAACAACTATATAATAGCGCAACTATTGACAAAAGCGCTACAATCACTATGCAATAGCACCATAGCGGCACAATAGCGCTAATTAAATTAACAACAGTGCCAAAACATAGTTTTAACACTATTGTCTTGACTCAACTTGGACCTAGCTAAAAACATATAAAAAATGCACAAAAATAAAAAATTCAAATTCATATACCACTGGTCCATAGTCGTCTGGCCACTGGAATCGATGGACTCACTCTAATCGGTGCTCATCGTCATGGTCCCCGTGAAATTCCCGAGCCTCCCATTTCTTCATCTTATCTCCGCTTTCTTCTATTTTTCACTAGTATTGCTAACTTCTTCTATTCTACCACCCTGCCAATTTTCATTCTTTTTCGAGATCGCCCGATTTTTCAAAATTTCTCGGTCCATCTCTCGAGGGGGCATACCACCCACTAAATTAGCATTTTATGGGGCATTTCTTCACACCTATTTTTCTTTCTTTGAAACGACGCGATAAACTGCACCGTCTCAAAGAGGGGCAAATATAGTCACATAAATCTGTCCATTTTGATTAAATGAATATTTCGTATTTATTTGATTAAAAATCCATTAAGCCATCAATTAATTAAATTAATATTTAATTAATTCATCTTCAAACATTCTCCTATTAATTAAATAAATTATTCAATTTATTTTAATTAATTAATTCATTCAACCAAATTCACACTCAATTAAATGAATAAATACTATTTATTCAATTTAATCCACTTTCCTCTTTTAAATAAATTAAATAAAACATTTATTTAAATCATAAATCCCCCCCACTTGCATTTTCCTACAAATGCAAGTTGCAACCACAAGTTGAAATAAATTAATTTTATTTTAAAATTAAAATCCTATTTTCCCTCACCCACCAAATCCACTTGCACTCTTGAACCCCCTTCTAGATTCTTCTAATCCTAATCAATTAACCTAATCCATCCCCTAATTATTGTCACATTCCTAAGCAACTTGGAGTCACTTCTCAAAGACTTCAAAGTCTTAGAAAAACATTAAATACTTTGTGTGTTCAACAATTTAACCTCTAAAGTCTTCTAAACCACTTATGGCTCTTACATGACCATTTATGGTTAACCCCTAACTCAACCCTCATGTGACTCATGTGTCTCCTCAAGCATTTATTGCTTTGACCATGGTTATCCCTTTTACCTTTGCACAAGAGTTTATCCATTGGATTAAAGCTTTATTCTTTGAATAAAGAATTTATTCACTCAACCCAACCTTGACCTTAACTCCCAAGTTAACCTTCAGGTCATGTAAAGCATTTAATGCTTATTCCCTCTCCTCTCAATCTATCTCATATTGACACTTGTCATCATGGGATTGGGTTGAAAGTCCTCACATGGATTGAATATTATTCAATCCTGACCCTTGTTGAGATTACTCAATCTCAACCATCCATTGCTCCATTTTTCCTATAAATAGAGCCCATTTCTTCATAATCCACATCTTGAAAACTTGTATGCATCTAAGTTATAGTGATTTCTAGAGAGCATTTAGCATTTACATTTACTCTTTTGTATTAAAATCAACACTAGACTAAATAATAATCTCATTTCTAGTTTGTTCATATTTGCATAGCATTTGGAGTAATCATCTACAATCTTGTACCTCCATAAGCATCCATAGTGCAAAAAGCTGCTGAAAGCTACACTAGTTTGGAACTTGGAGAGGAGAGGAACAAAAGAGAATGAGCTAAGAGCATGGTAGAAGGCATTTGGAGATTTCTTCTTGCATTTACATTTGTAGTTAAATGCTTTACTTTGTTTTTGGTGTCTCTTTTGATATGCCTGCTTAGATTAGTCTTTGGTTGAATAACACTAACTTTGATCATTGTTTCTTGTTGTGTTTGTGTGTTATACAACCACAGGTTTTAATCTATCACTTGTCCATTTTGCAGAGCATCACGTATTATTCTCATTTTTCTGAACACATGTTATTTTCCATCCTCATCTTGTCTAGAATGGAATGTTCTTCATTCTGTTTCCTTGTCAATTTTCTAAATACATAATTTTTTCCCCTCCTACCCTTCATTTTTTAAAGTATTTCTTATCATTTGACGGTCTTAAGAAATTTTTTTTTTTGTGGGCCCTTGATGTTATATATATCCTCAAACCCTTTTTGTTGATATACATCCATACTATTTTAGATCCTCACTGTTATACAATCATGCTTTTCTCACTTACTATTTCAGGAAACGTTATACATCTTTACTGTTTGACAAAATAGTTATTTTTTTCATTATTACATCACAACCTCATAGTTTTATAATCTTCACAAAATGTTCATCGTATTGTTTCCTTCTCAATTTTATTTTTAGTTTTCTATACCCTTTGTTATTGTTTCACATCCTCATTGTTTAGTTTGTTGGTTCAACCCTTACATATTGTTTCATATCATTACATACTTACAATCCGTACATAATGTTCTTTCTGGTGTTTCCCTGATGATCATTTCATTTTTAGTTTCCTATACCCTTACTGTTTTACATCCTCGTGGATAGTATTGTTTCCTCAACGTTTAATTCATTTTTCAGTTTTGTATTCTTTCCATTATTGCCTTGATGTTCAATTCATTTCCATTTTTTTATTCTTTGTATTGTTTCCTTGATGTTCATTTCAATTTCAATTACTGTTTCACAACATTATGGTACTACTCTTTAACTAGGCTATTAAATAATATGCCCATATATAACTGTCAACAAAACAAACATTTTTTGACTTCTATTGAACCATCACTGGCATCTCACATGGATACATTGCCATTGAATATCCTAATCCATAATTGTTTCTCGTCAACCATCACTGTTTTCATTGCTCAACATGCATCACTATAGTGTTAGATTTGAATCCATTTAAACCTATTAATATTATATTTAGAAATGTCTAGAGAATAAAGTAGTATTCCATATGGATAAGCTAGTATTCTTGTGTATGAGTTTGATAAATTCGAGAACAATATGCATGTGATACAATGAAATAGAAGAATGTATGGACTAAATATACATGTGATACAGTGAAATGGAATACTATATAGACTAAAATTGTTTATTATCCTTCAGATCTCATTGGATTTGTATGGTTGTCATTTTATGAAGACACTACCTCCAGGGCCATTCTTGCTTAAAGTAACATAGTGGTTATTTGGGTGAATAAAATGTCCAAATGATGGTCATCCTAGTATAAATGAAACATTTCTATCTCAATTACAAGTCGAATAGACTAGTATCACATCCTCATGGTTTCTATTGTTTCCTTGATGTTCAAATTATTTTTAGTTTTGTATTATTTCTATTGTTTCCATGATGTTCAATTCATTTCTGGTTTTCTATTCTTTCTATTGTTTCCTTGATGTTCATTACAATTTGAATTACTATTTCACATCATTTCTATAATATTGTTTAAGTAAGTTGTCAAATCTAATATGCCCATACGTAGCTATTAACAAAACTAACATTTTGTCAATTCTATTGAAGCCTCATTGTCATCTTACATGGATATATTGCCATTAAATATCAAAATACATAAGTTTTTGTCATCAACCATCACTATTTCGCTTTCATCACCAGGCAACACTATACTAAATCACAATGTTTTGTTTGTTCCATTTCATACTTCAATTTTCAGGTCATTAGATTTTTTATCTCAAGCATGATGCAGATGACTATGGACAAGTCACAATGATCCAATCTAGACAACGAACATGGACACAGTTGAGCGTGGATATAAATAACACAAATCAACACTATTAGATTGTTAAAAATTATGAAACGTTAGGGAAAACTATTTGAAGGCCCATCACACACTAACAAGTCAAGGTATTCTTGCAACCTACTCTCCAAATGATGTAGATGATGAAACCCTAACATATCTCTAGGAATATTCCCCCTCACCCCATAGACCAATTCCCCCCATAGAATGGCTAGTGTAGATCCCATATCCACACATTCGAGCACAACAAGAATGGATTGCCAACCGCTCTTATATTTCTGACCAATTGTTTGTTATTCCATACCCCTATGATGATCTTGTCTTTTCAACAAGATCTTGTTTCTATTCAAAATTATTCAAGGTCATTCTTGAATCATGACAAACCAACTATTTGAATAGATTTTTCTTAGAAAACTATGGTCCATAAGTTTGACAAAGCTCAAAAAATATTTCATGGCAACATAGGCTTTGAAAAGTAGTGAATGAACAAATCGCATCTTGGATTTTTACCAAGATATACATTCAACCTCATAGTAAACCAACTGCTTTCTCTTCTAATATGCCTTGCTAAGTCTACAATCAACAAATTCTTTGGAAAGAATCCAGTCCAACTACATCACCACATCTAGTTGACCCAAAAGGTTTCAACTATGATCACCTATTAGACTATGTGTTAGGACTGTTACTGTTTCACATCCCTACTGTATAAATGTCGAATAAACTAAAAAAAAAACATTTCCTTGCATAATTGTAAAAAAAATACCCTTTTTAAAGGGAACCACACTTCTTTTGTTCAAGCATCACCGTCATCTTACACTATATTGTCATTGAATCTTAAAATGCACAACAGTTTCACATCAAGAATCATTGTTGATATTGATTAAAAAACATCAGTCTACAACATCACATTGTTAGTTGGTTCCATCTCATAATTACCCGTTTTCTAGTGTACTTCACTTTTGAGGTGACATCAAATAAAAAAGTTGATTCATCATTGTCTTAACTAGATATTAAACTGTAAATTATAAATGTTTGCACAATTAACATACATATTCTTCTTATTGTCTGCAAATGAGGAAGACAAATCAAATGAGTAGTTGTGCTATAAAGAAAAGAGTATCAACAAGGTTGCCTTCTCATAAAAGAGGAGTTAGGTTCCCTGTGGAGCTTAATACCCCATCTCTTGTTGTGAGAAATCCACAACCTATCCTACCGAAAAAAGGAGGATACTATGATTGCACCAAAAGTTACAATGCAATAGAAGCAATGTTCTGTAGCTGACATGGAAAGGACACTTAGAGATGTCAAGGAAATTGACATGTCCATAAGGTCTGCATCAAAGAAAAGGGGCATCCAAACAACCATACTCTCGAAATGGTTCGGTGGTTTCATAACCACGTCCAAGAAAGTTCCCCAACAATCCTCACCATTGAAAAAGAAGACCATATTTTTGAATGGTGCAAACAGATGGTTGTAGTTGGTCTTGGCCTAGAGATCGTTAACTTGAAGGTAGTTGTGGCTCAGATATGTGAGAGTAGACCCACCCCTTTTAAGGATGGCATGCCTGGGAAGTCATGGTGGTTTGGTTTAAGGCTTGACATCTGAAACTAACATTGTAGATAGTTGAAGGCCTTGACAAATATAGGGAACAAATCTTAAACCAGTAGTTGTATCTTCTTTTTATGACACATTATCAAAAGCTTTTGTAGAAAATCCATATGGTCCTGCTCAGATATGGAACTATGATGAAACTGGTGTTAAGGCAGTCATAAATAGGTCTATGAGGATACCTTCTAGAAGAGGAAGCCGAAATGTCTCTTACATAATTTTGAAGAGTTGTGAATGGATTACCATTCCTTGTTGCGTTAACGCTTTTGGTAAAACCATTCTAGGCTTCTACTTGTTCTAAGGCAAGAAGCAGTTACAAAATTACATTCCAAATGTGAACTGGTTGCTTGCATGACAACCCAAAAACACACATGGATGACCAAGGAGCAATTCCTTAATTGGTTGCACCACTTTTCACGCTCTGTTCCAATGGGTGTATCACCCACCAACAACCACTTGCTGATATTTGATGGCCATGGCAGCCATGTTGATGTCACAACCATCCAGTAGGCAAGGATGTTAGGTATTGACTTGCTGACATAATTATCTCACACCTCTCACAAATTATAGCCCCTTGATGTGAGTGTCTTCTCTAAATTCAAGACCTACTTCAAATCAGAAAGAGCATCGTGGTTGGAAAGGTTTTTGAATGTAGAAATCAGGAGGGTAGAACTAGCAAAAATAGGCAGCAAGTCTTTGATAAAGGCATTGACTATTTCTAACATTGTATTAGGATCCAGAAGGATCAAGATATGGCCCCTCAATCCTGATGCACTCCTCAAGGACATGCACCCAGCAACACATTCGATATTAATGATGGTGAAGATGATTCCACAGTATAGAACTTTCTTAGCCTATCAATAGTCAATGTTTCAATGGATGATGTTATAAAAAATATTGCTCAAATATGTCAATCTGATTCCAATGCACAAGTGGACTGTGATCAGTCGACTGACAACATGGTGGAAAGCCTAGTTGAGAATATAGAGGACAATATTACTCTTCCATCCGAGTGAATACCATCGTCATGGTTGGCAAAAGGGGAAATGAATCTAGGTGTTGACTTGCAAGGGCAATAAGAACATGGAACTTTCACTTTTCCTTCACCGCCCACAAATGTCATGCTAGATGTGGTGCATTACTATGCTGATTGTGCCATATCAAAGAGCAGTATTGATGTAGATTTGACACAAGGAACATCATAAGTTCATAATGAGGAAGAGGAAAGCCTATAGTCACAAGTAAGTGAGACATCAGACTCTCAACATGAAAGGATACTGACCAAATTCTTAAAGCTACCCATTCACATTATCAATAAGAAACACGACAGAGGGTTGATAATAGAATCCACTTGAGTCACCAATCCTAGTTGTTAACATCTGATGATTACATGAATTTTCTAATGAAGAAGGAGACGAGGATGAAATAATTGGAGGACATCAAAGAAATAAATAAAGAGTAGAACAAAGAGAATAAGGCAACACGTATATTGGCAAAGGAAAAGAAGGAGCAGGGGAGAAAAGAAAAGGGTATTTAGTATATGGAAAAGGAAAGGCTCAAAGAACAAGAGAAGAAGGATAAGGAGGAAAGAAAAAAGTGAGAGAAGGAAATGAAGGAAAATGAGGCAGAGGAAAGGGCCATCGAGGAGAAGAGAAGGGATTTTGGTAAGAAAGAGGATGTTAAACAGTCCATCCACTCCCTTGCCTAAACAACATGCCATAATGTAGGATATGATTAACATAAACATCTTGAACTTTTCAAAAGCTTTGAATTATCCACCTACTTCCCCATTCCTAATTTTTTGTGGTCTTGCTAATTATATTGCAGGGGTCCCACCATATGTTGGCAACCTTAGATATTGCAGCTGAAGACCAAGTCATCTGACTAGCAATCAACCAACAAAAGGGGATGAGAACATGGTACCCATTGCAGCCTCAAGAGCATCACCCACATCACCAATAACTTCTTTTCCTCATTAGTTTAACTAACATTGGGATGGATGCACAAGTGAACAAAACTATGGGCAATCTAAATAGGCATACCTGATTTTTTATAAATTTATGATTTAGAGTGGTAGATAAGAACTACAAATATAGGCTAAGAATATATGGATGTAGCATTCTTTTTTTTTCCAATTATGTTCATTTGGTATCACTTATATATCAATGCAATTCACAACATGTAATGGGATGATTGAGACAAGATGTCAAACAACTACATGCTTTAGTTGTCATAATTTTAAAGGATTTAGTTTTCATAATTTTGAAGGATTAAGGTAGATCACTGAGTTGGCTACACCAAATCAAAATTATACTAATGACTCAGTGATTTTCCATGCATTTTGGTCGTATTCGTCCAATGTGTTGTTTTTATGCAAATATAAAGGTTGTAATATTGTAATTTGATATATACAAAACATAGAACAATATGAACAATAAGTAAGGGTTTAGAAAATTGAGAGGGAAATGAACTTCAAGAAAATAATAGATAGAACATTGGTCTTGTTAAAACTCTGTCAGTACTTGTTCAAATTGTTGACACCTTGGCCAAATCATCACATTAGATGTGAGAGATTGCATTATGAAAAAGAGTCTTGTAAGAAATTATATTGTAGACCTTTGAAGTTAGGGTGTGCACGTTCTGGCCCTCACCCATACAAAGTTACATACAAAAATATATATGGTAATATATACTTGAATGTACACATGTACATGTGTGTGTGTGTGTGTGTTTGTCAAGGTTTAATAAAACTAAGTCCGTAAAGCAGTAAGGATAAACGTTAAGGGTTTCAATTTCACTCTGTGTGTGTGTGTGTGCGTGCATGCGCGCGCATTAGTTCTACCTTCCTGATTTTTATACACTAGCACTATGTCATTATTGGGTTTAAGGGTTTCAATTTAATTGTTAATATTGAGTAGAAGGTTTTCAATTTCACTATTTAAGGGATTCAATGAAATATAACAATGGAATATGAGTAAGGATAAGGGATGTGTAGTTAATCCCACTAAAAGGAAGAGTGTATTGTATACCCTTAAACAAATGCAAGAAAGGGTATAATATTGTGTTTAAGGGTTTCATTTTCACTGTTAATGTTTAAGGGTTTAAGGTTTACAATTTCATAGTGGAAGGGACTCAATTTCATACATGCATGAATACATATACACATACACACAAATATATATAGACATACATATTGGGCTTAAGGGTTTCAATTTCATTGTTAATATTGGGTTTAAGGTTTTCAATTTCATTGTTTAAGGGAAACTAAGTATAGTGGGTCTAAGGTTTTCAATTTCATTGTTTAAGGGAAACTAAGTATTTAAGGAACTTCACAAATATTAAAGAAACTAAGTATTAAAGGAACTTCAACAATGAAACTAAGTATTAATGAAACCCTTCACAACTATTAAAGGAAATTGGCCCTACAATTCAATAAGAGTAAACGATAGTAAATGAATGCAACTAAGTATATAGTCTAGAGATATAATTGAATTAGAAAAAATTATAAATTGAATCCCTTAAATGATGAAACTAAGTATTAAAGGAACTTCACAACTATTAAAGGAACTTCAACAATGAAACTAAGTATTAATTAAACCCTTCACAACTATTAAAGGAACTTGGCCCTACAATTCAATGAGAGTAAAGGATAGTAATTGAATGCAACTAAGTATATAGTGTAGAGATATAATTGAATCATACAACATTATAAATTGAATCCCTTAAATGATTTAATTTAATCCCTAAAATAGTTAAATTGAAACACTTCAACATTGAAATCGAAACCCTTCAAACCAATTGAAACATTGAAATTGTACCCCTAAAACATTAAAAGTGAAATTGGAAACCTGTAAACAATGAAATTGAATCACTTAAACTATTAAATTTAATCCATAAAATAGTTAAATTGAAACCCTTCAACAATGAAATTGAAACCCTTAAGCCCAATTGAAACAGTGGAATTGAAGCCCTTAAACCCTTAAACATTATTAGTTAAATTGTAAACCCTTAAACTATGAAATCAAATTTGTTGATCTGTTAAATTGAATTCCTAAAATAGTAAAATTGAAATCCTTCAACAATGAAATTGAAAACCTTAAGCCCAATTGGAACAATGAATTTGAAGCCCTTAAACCCTTAAACAATAATAGTGAAAGTGTAAAACCTTAAACAATGAAATTGAATCCCTTAAACTATTAAACTGAAAACCTTTAACAGTAAAATTGAAACCCTTCAACATTGAGAGTGAAACCCTTAAACCGCATTCAAACAATGAAATTGAAACCCTTAAACATTAACAATGAAGTTGTAAGCCCTTTAAAAGTTATTAACAATTTAGGACAAGTATAAAGGTATTGTGGAATTTCCAAACAATTATCCAACGAGAATCAATGTTATAGGATACATGAGTATACTACAACATGAATTCTTAGGATAACCATTTGCCAAATACACTCACCTCTATGTATTAATGTTTACAATTCTAGAAACATATGTGAACTTTGAAATCAGTTATTAACAATTTAGGGCAAGTATAAAGATATTATGGATTTCCCAAATGGTTGTCTACACAACACTTGGACACAACAATGCCAACAACATTTACATCCTCAATTGTCTACCCTTAAACCCAATTGAAATAGTGAAATTGAATCCCTTAACCCCTTAAACATTAACAGTGAGATTGTAAACCCTTAAACTATGAAACCAAATCCCTTAAATGGTTAAATAGTATCCCTAAAATAGTCCAAATTTAATCCCTACAACATTGAAATTGAAACCCTTCAACCCAATTCAAACAATGAAATTGAAGTCCTTAACCCTTTACACATTAACAGTAAATTTGTAAAACCTTAAACAATGAAATTGAATCCCTTAAAAACAGTTAAATTGAATCCTGTTGACGTGTATTTTGTACACTATCAAACACAGAATAAAATACCCAAGGGTACCTTATCCTCTCTTGAATAAAGCCTCTGATTGCTAAAGATGTCGCGAAAAAGGATCAATCAGGATGACTCCAAGGTTCTTTAATGTAGGGTCTCTACATGTGGATAAGCACCAGTGGTCGTTGTGAATGCTGTTTCATCAAGGGACCTTACGTTTCTGAATTTGCAAGAACAGAATTTCCTAATACTAATGAATTCCCAAAAAGATCAAAAGGTAGGGTTTGCAAGAGATAGATTCTAATATAATCCTAAGAATGACTCAATGTAGGCTAGACTTGGTAGGATTCTACCAATTTCAGTATTGCCAAGGAATTACAACTCCACTGAGATTGATGTGATCTTCTAAGGTGATTATTGAATTTCAATTCATCAAGAATCATAGACACTACCATGAAGGTACATATCAATAGTTCAATAATGATTGAAGGTTTAAGAAATCCAAATATCTCCAGTTGACCACACAAGGCGTCCTTACAATCAGTAAGAAGCTAGAGGTTTGGAATGTGAATCTCACCAAAGATCAAGCCCAACACTTAGTCCTTCAAACTTAAATACTACTTTGACTAAGAATGATTCAAGAAAGTAAACAACCATGAAGATAGCCACAAGAATTGCAATAAAACACCATAACTTCAATATTTTATTGATCCCAAAGCCAACATAGACAACAATTGCTTGAAATTCTTTCTTCAATGCTCAATCTTGCTACAAAATAACTTTCTTCTCTCCAAAGCTTTTATCTTCTAACCTCTAACTATCTGACTATCATCTAATGACAAAATGAAAATGAGTGAGGGTATTTATAGCATCCTCAATTACAATGAACAGCCCAGATCAAAAGAAGATCAATGGCTGAGATTTTGACACCTAAACCCTAATTAGGGTTTGTTACAAAAAGTCCCCTTTTTATTGAACAATATTAAATGCATAGCCAAATATTTAATTGGCACAAATGTAATGCCCATACCCTAGTCGGACTTTTAAAACCCGTTTAACCTTGATTGACTTCCTATGTGGCATTCTCAAATGGTAGATTAACCGATATGCAATGTGTAGTTTAGATAATATAAATAAACTGAGCATACTTATTATTGTGTTTTTGCATCGATTCTCATGTAAATGCAATTGTTCCTAACCCTTGTGATAAATATTGAGCTAACATCTTCATTGAATATGTATTTGTATATGCATGCTTGTATGAATTCATGGGTGCAGGAGATTGCAGGTACAACACCGCTTAGGGCAAGGTTCATCTCCTTTGGAATTTGCAAGGTTGAGTATGCTCCTTCATCTTTTGAATTCAGATTTAGTGGCCATATAACTCTCGTCCTTGCCTTAGCCATGGTTAGGTGAGCATCGTGTGTGGATTCGTGGGACTTGCCTTTCATTGGGATGCATGTTGAGAGATTTGGAGGACTTCCTCGATTTGCGTGCCTTGCGCGAGGTAAGTGAGGTATGTTATCCTAAGTATTAAATTTAAAATTATGATTAAACGTACACATTAGAGATATAGAAATTTAAATAGGAAGTTTCTTTTATACGATTAATCAGTAATTAAAGAGATTTGCTTTAAATTATGATTGTAGCTAGCTTAAGGTATTTAACTGGGGTTAGTGTACTCATTTACGCATTTGTAACATTTACGCATATGTAGTTGAGAAATTTAAATAGACAAGACTCTTGCATTAGATTAGTCATTTATTTAAAAATGTCGCTTTATTATGTTATAGCGAGTTAATTTAATAGCTAATTTTAAAATAACGAATTTATTGAGTTATGCATTTTAAAAAGGGAAAATTTTAGAGTCATTGGAGAGATAGAATTAAATTACTCATTTTCGCATTTTTGGAAGAAAAGGGGTAAATTATTATTATTTAAATGAAATTATTTTCTCTTTACTTGTAAAGTCGACTTAATATAAAAGTTTGATTTTTAGAAAATTATGTTAATCGAAACGCCTTATCCGGTCAATAGTTCCAAAATATAATTGTAGAACTAAATCGATATTGAGAAATTAAAAATTAAAAAAAAAAAAGAAATAGAAGCACTATAATTTTAATAAGGAAAATAAATGAGATGTGTTAAATAAGGTAAATGAATGACTTCCATTTTAGTTTTCATTCATTTTATTTCAAAAATAAATGCCTAATTTCGAAATTAAAAATTAGGGCAAAATTAGGGCTTTTTCTTTTAACCTAGTTTTGGAGACATTTTGGGGGGTTCTTTTGCTTGGGAGTTTTTTTTTGGAAAAAATGGGGGATTTGCATGGGAGTTGCAGGTGGAGCTCTTGTCAAAGAAATCTCTTCCCGGAATGCATTTGGAGGTAGGATTCTATCTACCCGTTTGTTTATTGTTATGATCTCTATGAAATGTTGAGAAAAGAAAAGAAAAAAATGTTTTTTTTTTTAAAAAAAAAACCATGAAGGTTCTTGAAGATTAGTTTCAGATTCTTTTAACAGTTTGGTTGTTCTTGAAACTCCAAAATACCTCAAGATTAAAAGAATCGGCATCAGAAAGCTCAAAATTCTTTTTCAAGTTTAGAAACCCTGAGAGTAAATTTAATTAAGCAGCATTTAGTTCAAAAATGCCTTTGGAACCCTAAACTTCTTCCAGATTGAAGAAATTAAGCATCATAAACTGTTTTGAAACCTAAGAATCCCTACTAGTTAAAAAATCAAGCAGCAGAAACTATTATGAAACCCTAGAGACACTGACAGACGAAAATATTTTCATCCGCACCAGCAATCTCAGCAATGGCAATGGAAGAAAATACTTTATATCTTTACATCACACTTTCACCTCTCTTGGACTGTGATTCGATGTACGAGAGATCTGCTTCTCTGGGGCTTTTGCTAGATGAAGCAGCCGACGCGTCCCCAATCAGCAAGAAGAAAATAAAACTAGGAAATGCGTTTCTGACATAAAATACGAAGACTTTGGCGTCGAGGAAGAGCTGAGATTCTTGAGAAAATCTAACGACGTGTATTCAGAACCTCGGCCGGTGCAGATTTCTACAATTTTTCGGCGAGAGATAGTCGATCCATATTGTAATATTATTTCACAGGAGTCTAGCGATGGAGAGGTAGTGACGAGAATATTTTTAGATTAGATGAAATTTAGAGTTGGAGATAAAAATAGAGTTGAGATTGATGATAATAGTTCCTATCGTTCATCTTAGAAGATTAATATTTAAATGGACATGAAGTTTAAACGTAATCATCTGCTTGAGAATTTCAACAAAGCGAAGCTGTGGATGGATCTCTATATTCTAAGTGATTTTATTTTAAAAAAAAAAAAAAAACCAAATTAAATTAATAAGTGGAGTTAATTTAGTTTATGAGGTTTTAAATTCAGTTTTTTTTTATATATATTATTTAATTTTAAAATTCGGTTTCCTTGCATTATTTATTTCGAGATTATTGAATACTAGCTGGATTTAGATAACGAACATTTAGCAAATCCATACTTTAATACAATTTATTAAATTTCATATTGACTACGTCCAAACTTGGGTTAATACGTAATATTAATATGGACTAGTATTAAGGGTGGGTTAAAGGTGAATTTTTAAATAAAAGTTAACTTAGCAAAACCATAAACTTGGTCGACATTAATGGTTAAACAGATATGACAAAACGAATACCTCTACCCGATAATGCCTATGCTGAATTAAACCTCTATTATTGAATTTGGTTATGAAATGGTAAGACTTGGCATGATAGTGTTTGGTTGAAAGTAGGTCAAGCCCTAGTTAGGATATCGTCAAACAAGAGAATCTAGGGTTGTTTGTTTTCTTTTGTTATGATTCAAATGACCCGCTTTTAAAAGGGATCACTATGTAATAATCTAACGAGGTAGATGTTGAATAGTGTTTGTGCTCGCCTAAAAGGCAGAGTTGTAAAGACATGTAAATATGTAACTTTAACTATATTAAATGCCAAAGGGGTCTTGCAGTTGAGCAGACCCGGAGATGTAGCCCATCAGGGGTGAACTCCGAGATCATATCTGTGTTATGCGATGTTTATAAGCGTGCTTTGTTTTATGTTTTAAATTATCATGAACGATTGTATTCTTGCATAAGTGTATGGTGGAAATTTAATGAATTCAAATTTAAGTGCATAACATTATTCATATGGATAAATGTAGTTATTTAAGTTCATAAAACGTTGTGAATTATGAATATGGCAAAGTATTTAAATATTGTAATTAAAGTTGTGGAAAAAGTAATTTGATAATGTTAATTTAAATTGTAATAGTGGAAAGAATCTTGCTAGAATACTTCATGAATTAATTTGTTAATAAGCATGTTAATGGGATGAATGTAAAAGGGAAACGAAGTTAAAATTTATGTCACAATTCCTAGATTGAAATCTAAAGGATGCACATCATATAAATATCTACTTTTTACCTTAGTAAATGAACCACGCCATGTTAATTATGTTTCATTACATTGGATGAATTTGTCAAGTTATTTCACGTTTTAATCTTAACAATAATCCTCACCAGATTAATTTGATAATCGTGTGGACTCAATTAGGTATTCATGTTTTATATTGGATGAATATATGTAGTAATTTATGTTGTAATTATAATCAATAACCCTCACCAGATTATTTCTATAACTGGGTGAACTCAAACTAGAAAACCCATATGTTAATCCTTATAAAAGGAATCCCTCATGTTTGCTAAAATTGAACTAGAATGGGAAATAATTGATTAGTTGTTTATACATTAAAATCTTAGTAAAAGTATCTCTCTCCTATTAATTTCATTTAACAAAAAAAAAGAGATATGCAATAAGATAATTGTATTTTAAATCCTAATAGAAGAACGTCATTATGATCTTATTACTCTAATCTTGAAATGATGAATGTCATCTAGTTAACGATACTTTAACTTAAAGGATGCTCTCGTGTGTCCTAATGCATATCCCTCTTAATGAAAAAAAAAAATTTAGTCCATTTATTTGCAATTATTAAAACTTCAAATGAATTCCATGGCTACTCACATTTTACCTTTCATAAAAGAACTTCAACTCATGAGTTGGCTATACATCAAAGCAAGAGAAGGGACCTCCCTCTATTAATTGTAGTCAATCCTTAAGGGGCGAAATTCTTCTTATTAACCATACCTTTTATTATTCAAGAAATATATATATCGAATGTGGGAGAATATTTTAAAATCAAATGAAGGAATCCTCATTTTATTAAATCATAGTTTAACCTTAAATGAATTAATCTCATTAGGCATATTTTTAAACATTAAAGGATGAAATCAATTGTGAATGGATACCACAAACCCAAGGAATGAACTTCATTATATTAATCACATGAACCCTTTTGGGGGGGGGCCTCTTAACGAAAATTATGAATTTAAGTGCATTGAACAAATAACCTATCAAAGGCCTCCAATCCACCCAAAGTAAATGGACGCTTCCTAAATATATAAGGTGGTAAACCATTGAACACATATGTAATCAAGACCTATGCATTATCTCGTAATTATGATATCCTGTATAATGGATCTAATGATGCAAGTTGAGTTAGGTATAAGGTTATGTAATCGCGTTGGGAAACTCCTTAGGAACGCTTTAGTCTTCCGCTGTGTTATCTAGTTAGAGATAACTTTGGGATAACATCAATCTATGTTTAATAATGTAACTTTTCATTAACACTCTTAATTATTATATAAAAAAAAAATTTACACTCTATTTGAGTGTTTTTAATTTAAACCCTTAGGGGTTTCCTGGCGGGGCATTACAACAAAAATCTAGGAAACATAGACCAATGATAATTAAGGTGCCACATCATCTATAACAACCTCTCTTCTAGAACCTTATTCCCTTTCCAATGCTCTTTCTTAGCATATGCAATGAATCTAGACACAATTCCTTCAATCTCAGCAATAGGAATCTCAGGAAGATTCCTCATTCGTTCCTCCAAGTGGATAACCTGATCAAAGGCTTTGAGAAGAGCCACATCCCATCCAAGTTCGAGTTCTTTGATTTTCTCAATCAGGAACATAGTGGCAAACATTTGATCTCGTTGCTCATTTGTGATAACATTCTCATCTTTGCAAAAGATGACCTTGACTCTTTCTTCTAACTCTTGAAGATCCACATCTATCTCAACTTCGATCCTCTTGCCAAGAATAGTACATAACACCTCAAACACCTTGTCCTGTATTGGATGGATGACTTCTTCAACTTGATTGCATTTGGTACTGATGTCTTCAAAAAGAACTTCCTTCATCTGGAGTAGAGTTGACCACTGGAGTAAATTATGAACTCCTCCATCCATTATCCTTTCTTGTGCTAGGATCTTCCTTGGTGTTTGCCTGATTACTTGTAGAACAGGAATGATAACATCTCTAGTATGAGCGAAAGTAGCTACAGTTATCATTAGGTTGTGTATGATCTCAAGAACCTGGATAGCTCGATGGATTGTTTGCATCATTCTTGTTGCAAATTCAACGACAACCGTGTGGGATTTGTCAATCCAAGAGCTCATAAGCTGAACCAAGCTCTTGACTCTCTCTACCTCGCCAACTGATTCAAGGGGAAGTACTTTCACAGGAGACACTGCTGGATCCTGACATCCCAAAGGCTGATTGAGATGGCTAAAGTAGCCTCTCCAAGCACCGACCTCTCTCTCAAGCCTTCTATTTTTTTCCATTTCTTCCTTAAGCTTGTCTTTTAGTGCCTCAAATGAATCAGTTGCCTCATCCAGTTTCTGCTCAGTAGTGAGTGGACCAAGCTCAAATGTTTCTACATCATACTCTTCTGCAAGGATTTCACCTTCGTACTTGTCTACTGCTGGTGTAGCTATCTGCAATTTCCTGGATCCTGTCTCATCCCTGATCATCTTGGACATCTTAGTGGCCTTCCTTTTCTCTATTACTTCCTGAGAATTCCCTACAAGACTCTCCAAGTCAATCACATTATCTTCATCCTCGATCACAATCACCCTTGTTAGTCTCTCCTTCAACCAATCTGGAATGGCAGATCTCATCTCTCTAACTTGTATCTCTTTAGGCAATGATTCTTCTTCTCGGAGAGGAGATGTCACTTCATCATCATTCTTATCTTCATGAAGCTCATTGACTTGGGGAGATCAACTTGATGAACGTTGAGGTGCTTGCCCTTCTTTGTGTTTATCATTCTGTACCATTGATTCCATAGATTCCTCGACTTCAGGTACCCTCTTCTCTTGTCTTACAACTTGACTTGTCCATTTTTCATGCCGAGAAGATGTGCCGAATGAGCGATCTCGATTGGCCTCTTGCTTCTTCTTGGAGGATTCCCTTTTCTCAGGTCTTTCTTTCCTCTTCGCACCTCTAGGATGAGGATTGCCTTCACTTGTGCTTCAAAGATTGCCTTCACTTGTGCTTCTAGGATGAGGATTGCCTTCACTTACGCTTGCTCCTCCTTCTCCTAGTCTTTCTTCCAAAGTAAAAGTCATAGGTATGTTCTGTTCTCTCAACTTTTGATGTTGTACATCCACCCATCTGCGAGTACATGACAAAACTGGAGCCATCAAATCTTTTAAGTCCAAAACCTCAGGTTCGTTCCAATCTATCCTTACTGCTTTGTCTTCTCGGTCATAACATGATTGGAGATGTCTGCCACTGTCCTGAGCTTGATCAGCCACCCTGTAAACTTTGCATTTCCTGATGAAATCTAAAGGCAATCTGGAATGCATCTTTCTTTTCACTTCTAAATCATCTGAGAGATTCATCCAAAATTCCTCTACCTGAAATTCGTGCTTGTACTTTCTACCAACTGTTTCTTCTATATACCCATAAGGATCAAAATTCTCCCTCAAGGCAAAGAATGAAAATGAAAATAAGGCCAAATCCCTTTCTGCATCATCTAAGGCTATAGCATTAGGACATACCTCAACTGAATTTCCTAGTATGATAGGCACAAGAATTCCATTTCCATACCTATGTCTGAATGCCTTCACATAAGCCGCCAACTGCCTAGTTACCTCAAGTAGCACTATCCTGTCTATCAGATATCTCGGCAACATATAGGGAGGTGAAGGACTCCCATGAACTCTAATATATGTAAACTTTTGGAATTGGATGAACCAAGCACCATACCTCTTTACAAGCTCTTGTGCATCTTGAGATAGCCGATTGTGAATCCCGCCTTGCAATGTCTTGGTGATGTTCATCGTGAAGGTATCATTGACTAACTTGTAGTCACTTCCAGGTGGATGATGCAAATGGACATAAGAGTCACAAACTCTGACTTCCCTGGGTCCTCTTCCAATCACTCCTCTGTGAGGTAGTCCTGCATATTCAAAACTCCTTATCAGGGCATATATGATGTACGAGCTCATGTGGAATGACTTGGTAGCCTTTAGTCTTCTCAACTACACGTCCAAGCAATGGCTAATAATTCTAACCCAATGGATTGTTCCTTTTCCCTAAACTATCACTTGGACGAAGTAGAACATCAACTTCTCAAAATAGAAGGCCTGAGGAGCCCCTGTAACTCGATTGAGTAGAGTTATCAAATCTTTCTATTCCTCCTGGAAGTCGATCCTATGTGGTGTGTTGGGAATCTTGCTTAGGCGAGGATGACTTTTGAGTAACCAATTCTTATTGATGATGCTCAAGCAAGTGTCTGGATCATCTTCATACATGGACTTGGCTCCTTCTAAGCTTTTGTAAATCATATCTTTATGTTCTGGAAGATGGAGAGCCTCGCTTATAGCCTCCTCTGAAAGGTAAGTGAAAGTGTTTCCTTCCTTGGACATGATTGATCTTGATTGTGGGTCATAATGGCGAGCACACTCGATCATCAGCTCATGGCACTGAACCGCTGGAGGGAAACTGACCGCCTTGATGATGCCACTTTCAATTATTCTCTTTGCGATAGGTGATGGCTTTCCAATGTAAGGGACCTCTCAAAAATTCTTCACACTAAAGTTTCCCAAGTTGGTATCTCCAATGTTACTCCACTTTGACATGATCTTGGTCTCCAATTCTTCATTCCTCTAATCTTCCTTCATGAGAGCTGGATGACTAGTGGATGCTCCTGCCTTTGGGGTTGCCATCTTGACACCTACACAATATTTCATAATGAGTAATATATTTTGCAATGTAGAAATATAGAGTAGAAAGGGAGATTGAAGCTTTTAATTTAGGAAACTTCATGATAAATCTTCGAGTTATCATTTCCTAATTTAACTATGCAATTTGAAGTTCAAAATTCAAAATTTCAACATTGGACTAGGAAGATTCACGTCATACCTCCACTTGAGAATTAATTCTAAGAAATGATGCAAAATTAGGAGAATTCACTAGGAAAAAGGTAGATCGAAGTCCTCCCTTTAGCAAAATGCACTTTCCTTTATCAACTCCACCACCTCTAGCCTTCAACAAAATTCGCTCCAACTAGACCAGATTTCGCACTTCTTCCTTGCTTCTCCAAATCGCACTTGAAGTAATGATCGAATGATTGATTAAAATGGTTCAAAATACCAATATTATATAGGCACTCACCACTTCCTTTTCCCATAGGCCGACTTGGTAAAATAGGCCTCAAAATAAATAAAAAATTTTAAAAAAGAAGAGGCCGACCTTACAAAAATATTAAAAATGAGACCTTAAGTGCTCTATTTTTTAAATTTTAAATCGATAATAATTAATTTCAAATGGCCTTAATAATAATAAAAATCGATTTTCCAAGGCTTAAAATTAATTATTAAATGCTATGCACTTTTATTAAATGCCAATTTAATTGAAATTTTTAAAATATTTGAAGTTTTTAGCGAATTTGGCATCTAATGTGATTTGGAGGATATTGGCGCCCAAGCATGGTGAAAAAAAGCTAATGTCAATAACCTCGCTCTGGTCCCTTGGAGAGGGATAGGAGCGCCTTTTCATTTTAGACCTGGCATTCCTTGTTTTCACGTTCAAAACCTCATCCTTGGCGTCCAAGATGGCATTTTATCTGGAACTTTGAGTTTAATTCATTTGATCTTTAGGAGCGTACCTTAGGACATTTTCGCCCTGGTCCCTTGGTGAGGGACAGGAGCGATTTTTGTCTTTTGTCCTTGATCTTTATCTTTTGAATCGCCAATTCATGTTGTGGGGTAAGCAATGATTCTCATTGTTCATTCTATGCATGTTTAACTCGCTTTCTCAAGACAAAATGGGCTTTCCAAAGATTTTCGCCCTGGTCTTCCAGTGAAGGACAGGAGCGATTTTTGCATGAGCCTAGGATTGTTGATTCTTGGGGTCAATTCTTTGCCCATAATTTTCTGAAAGATACTTCTCATCTTGTATCACCTTGCTTTGGCGTGGCTTTGGAGGAAAATTGTTGATTTTATAGAAATTGCCCTGGTCCCTTGGAGAGGGACAGGAGCGCCTTTTAATCCATTCAACAAACTCTTGATCATATCGACCCCCAATCACTTTCAAGGCATAGATCATTATTCCCCACTCCTTTAGAGTCCTGGAAACAAAAAGTAGCATTTCAAAATGTTAGGCAATTTAGGCATATTTGAAGATTTCGCTCTAGTCCCTTGGTGAGGGACAGGAGCGCTTTAGCCAATTTTCATTGAAATTTGTGGTCTTTGCAACTCCATTCCTTCTTTAAGCACATTAAATATCATTCCAATCTCGTGCCTTGGTCTGGATTCGTCCCAATTTGGGGAGGAGAGGTAGTCTTTTTGGTTTCTCGCCCTGGTCCCTTGGAGAGGGACAGGAGCAATTTTGCAATTATGAGCTCACTTATGCTTTGCTAGCCTTCGAACTTATCTTCAATGGACCAATTACACCCTCTTTCATTCATTTCAAACATGAAACTTGCTTTGCCTTTGCAAGAAATTGGCCTTATGAGAAATCACTCTGGTTCCTTGGTGAGGGATAGGAGCGCTTATTATCTTTTGGGTTGATCTTCTCCTTTGTGGCCCACTCAAGTTATATTCAACAGAAAGAACACACTTCCCTTGGCCTCTTCAAATCATAAAATCACTTAAATCTTGCAAGGATAATGCAAATTTGGAATTCAAGCTCCGGTCCTTCAGTGAGGGACAGGAGCGAATTTTGCCCTCTAGGCCACATCATTTCACTTTTTATCTCAAAATTCCTTTGCTGGGGAAGATATCATCCTTTTACAAGCCATGAATGAGAGCTCAAGTCCAAGAAAGGTCTTAAAAGGTGTGTTTGAAGAAAATCGCTCTAGTCCTTCAAGGAGGGACAGGGGCGAATTTATCTTTCTAGACAAAGGATCCAACCTTTCATTGCTTTTAACTAAGTCTGGATGCTCTATTATGCTCATTTCATCCTTCATTGTACCCTTGACACTTCAATTTGACCAATCGAGGCCAAGAATAACCCAAGTAGACCTTTTCACCTTGGTTCGTCAGGGAGGGACAGGAGCGAATTCATCTTAAACCTTCAAATTTCATCATTTTCAAGTCTTCAAAATCTTTAAAATCATCAAGTCACGTCCAATTATCTCCCCTGTAAACCTTGCACAAAACAATTTAGAAAATTTAGTGACAAATATGCACTAAATAATATTTTCGCCTTGGTCCCTGAGAGAGGGACAGGAGCGATTTCACTTTTCTAGGCTAACATATCCGCAATTTAAATCTTTAATCACTTCACTAGGCAGGGTTAGGTCATCTTCAAGGCCGGGAACCAGTTTAGCAAGCCTTCCCAAAACAAGAAATTGTACTTAAGATGAAATTTGCCTTGAGCTTCCAGTGAAGGACAAGGGCGATTTATCTGTTTTAGGTATGATCTTGCCTCCAAAATTTGATCAACACTTACCTAGGCCAGAATACACAAAAATGCTAACACTTAGACAAAATTTGAATTTACCTTAAAAAACCCTGGCTAGACCTAAGCTGAGATCCATTTGACCTTCCTGACAAGCTTACCCCACTGTCTTAATCCCAATCCTAAGGAGAAGATGCTTAATAACCTTCAAAATTAGACTGGACTTGGCTTAAAAAACATAACACTCAAAAGAAACCCCCCAGGGTTTAGCCCTAACCCAGACAACTCACTCACTCAAAATCCTAGAGGCAGAGAGAAGAACAGGCAAATCCGAAGCAAAAGAGGGGGTGCCCATTCCAATGGGGCAATGTGTGAAATGGTCACAACAAATCCCTAAAACAGTTAAATTGAAACCCTACAAAATTGATTTGGTGTAGCTAGCTCAATGGTCTACTTGGTTGAATTGAATCCCTAAAACAGTTAAATAGAAACCCATGAACCAAAAACAAAGAGTGAAAAATAAACCCTTAAACAATAAAATTGAAACACTCACATAGTGAACTTGAAACCCTTAAACCCTATAGTAATAGTAAAATTGAAACCCTTCAAACAATACATTGACAGTGAAATTCGAAACCCTTTAACAATGAAATTTAACCCCTTAATTCCTGACATAAATAGTGAAATTGGAAACCCTTAAACAGTAAAATTGAATCCCTTAAACACTTAAATTGAAACTATTCTACATTGTAACAAAAACTCATAAACCCATTAGATGAAATTGAAATCCTTCAACAGTAAAAGTGAAACACTTAAACAACGAAATCAAAATATTAAAATGAAATTCAAACCATAAAACAATTAAATTGAAATCCTATGAAATTTATTTGGTGTAGCCAGCTCAACAGTCTACCTAGTTGAATGAATCTCTAAAATAGTTAAATAGAAACCCATAAACCAAAAATGAACAGTGAAATTGAATCTCTAAAATAGTTAAATAGAAACCCATAAACCAAAAATGAACAGTGAAATTGAACCCCTAAAATAGTTAAATTGAAACCCATAAACCCAAAATGAATAGTAAAAATTAAACCCTTAAATAGTGAAATTGAGACACTCACATAGTGAACTCAAAACCCTTAAACCCTATAGTAACAGTAAAATTGAAACCCTTCAAACATAACATTAACAATGAAATTGGAAACCCTTTAAGTGTGAAATTGAACCCTTAATCCCTAACATAAATAGTGAAATTGGAAACACTTTAATAGTAAAATTGAATCCCTTGAACACTTAAATTGAAACTATTGTACATTGTAATGAAAAATCATAAACCCATTATGGACAATGAAATTGAAACCCTTCAACAACAAAATTGAAACACTTAAATAGTGAAATCGAAACCATTAAACCCGATATTAAAAGTGAAATTGAAACCACTAAACACTTAGATTAAAACTCATAATATTAATAGTTAAATTAAAACCCTTCAACAATGAAGTTGAATCTCTTAAATGGTGAAATTGAAAACCTTAAACCCAATATTTATAGTTAAATTGAAAACCTTAAATAGTGAAGATGAGACCCGTAAGACCAATATTAATAATGATGCTTGAAATGAAATATTTTTTAAGTCATAGGTCACTATTAAAATGCCAGTGAAGCTAGAATAGAGGATTAGGATTCCCTTCGTTATGTATATGTGTTTATGAACACAAAATGTAGTGTTCAGAAACACAAAGACATGCACAAATGTACTAGAAGAAGCAAACAAAACAATGGAGGACATTAGAGTTAGATCGCAATAAAAAGGCAAAGGATAAACTACAAAATGTAGAATACAACGACAAAAAATCCCACAACGAAATACGATGGACCTTAGTGAGGAAAAATACTCACCTAGGTTGAATGGTAGGCATGCCATTCACCTTATTGTCATTTCCATTCGTCTCCTCAAACCTGGGTTGAAAGCTCCTACAAGAATTATATTCTCCTTGTCATTCGTCTGGACATACATGCAACTTGATCTCATGAGGAAGTAAATGCAAAATAATGGGAAAAATGAAAGCCAAAAAAGTTGTGAATGCAGTTCAAAAACTAGTGAATGTGAAGAGAAAAGCATGCATTACCTATGAATGGGTGAACATGTTCTAGTCCAAAGGTGATTTTGGAAAGTCCCCCACCAAATGTGTTGCATATCCCAAACAACTAAGATTGGGGGGGGTGGGGGGGGTGAATCGGTTCTTAATTAAAATATTTTACTTATTCCATAGAAACAGATCTAATAAACTAATTCCTGATTACTTAATCATAAACAAATATAAACATGAGAGGGCACACACATGAAACACTAGATTTGACATGGAAAACCCAAGAAGGAAAAAACCACAGAGAATGCTAATCCTCAAGTATAAAACACATGTTAAGGTGACACCGATTAAGGTAATTTTTACAAAGGGTGGCTCACTACCAGAATGCTCACTGCAAGTGGGCTCACTACTTGACTAAAACTATTAAAAAATGGCTCACTACCCAAAAGAAGAAGAAAGAAAAAGAAATAATTCACCACTAAAGCACAACTGCCACTAAGATGCAATGCTAGAAGAAAAATTTGGCTCACTACCTCCAGTACCAAACAACATCAACGCATTACCACATTGCCCAACCACAATCACATACAACCTCACACAAAATCACATCAACAAGAAATAGATATTTTTCAATCCACTTTCTTCTATATTTTATTCATTAGGATCATCCTTTATTTATATTAATCTCTAAAATAGAAGTTTCCCAAGTTGGCCAAAGAAATTTTTGGAGCCCAATTTGAAATAGGTCTACACTAAACATTCTCGCGGTGGAAAGGAATGAGAAGTGGATCACACCACAGTGCACTACATTGATCAAAATAACATGTTATCCATATGCCACAATCACCAAAGAAAAAATAGAACATCCAAGGTCAACCAGAGCTAGAATGAACATATCCACAACCATGACTCCAGAGAACATTATCACATCCTAAATCAAGATAACAAAGATAAAGATATGAACAACATAAATCCAATATATCATCATCAAAAATAGAAATGTGAAGCATTGCAAATACTATCAAAAATCATCATCACTAAGTACACTTATGGATCACAACTTTCAGAGCACCAAATCATAAGCATGGCATCCCAAGACAACATCTAACAATGTACTAAAGCTTCATGACTACAACTATAACATATTAGAAATGTATAGCACAAACTAATCATTGAAACACCAACAAAGAATCAGTATGTTGACATCAATGACAACCACACTGGCACACCATCATCTTCACTTTTGCAACAATCTCCCCCTTTGTCATTGATGGCAACATTCATCAATGATAAACACAAAATCAGAATCATAACTCCAATCTCTTCAATCTCTCCAATCTCTCTCCCCTCTGACATAAAATACAAAGGTGAGCAACAACTCAACACATGTAACTGTAAAGCATGTAAAATTCATCTTAATAAAATAATGATCAGAAACAAAGGGAAATCATGAACCCCTATCTAATCAAAGAATCAAACAAACAAGACAATGAAATGATGCAATATCAATAAATAAGAATTATAAATCAAATCAAATCAAATCAAACTAAAACTCCCTATTCCAAGATTGCATATTGCTTCCATTGCTCTTCTCCTCTCTGTGGTATGATGGCTCTCAGATATTGCGCTAGTAACTTGCAAGTGACACAAAGATTCAAAGTTCGTGATTATTGAAAATGGAGATTGGATGCTCAATTTATAGATTTTTGGATGAGATTGATTGAAAGATGGAACAAATTGATCAAGAGGTGGAACTCAGGTGAGCTCACATGAAAATTGATAGTTGAACTATTGATTGTAGGAGTGGAACTCAATAGATTGAACAGATTAATTGAGTCAATTGATTGAGAAAAAGCTGACTGAGGGAAGAAAAAAAATGATTGGAGGAAATAAAGAAGATGACACAGAGAACTTAATTTAGAAAAAGCTAACTGAAGGATGGAAATAGAAGTTGGAGAGATAAATGATTTAATTAATTAATTTAGCATGTGCTTGCATTTAGATTTAGATTTCCAATTTAATCTTTGCATGAGATTTATTCAAATAATTGAATTTATTTTAAATTCAATTTAGCATTTGAATATATTTAGAACTTGACTTTGATTTTCAATTTGATTTTTGAAATCATGCACATGTATTTGAATTTGGAAGAATATGAAATTAAATGAAATTAGAATTTGGGGATTTGGAAAAAAATAAATAATTTAAAGAAACTATTTAATTATTTTAGAAATAGAATTTAATTAAATAATAAAGATTATTTAATTTAAGGGTTAAATCACAATTAATTAAATAATAAATATTTAATTAATATTTAGAAGAGAGTTGAATGATTAGATGATTAGAGGATTGAAATTGAGAATTAATTTATTTAAATAATAAAGATTATTTAAATTGGGGAATTAATCAGAATTAATTAAATAATAAATATTTAATTAATATTTAGAAAATGATTAAAATGATTAAATGATGATAGAAATAGAAGATAGAATAATTAGTAAAATGATGAGGAAATATGAATTTAGAAGAATATGATTAATTAACTTAATTAAATAATTAAAAAATAATTTAATCAATTAGAGGAATAATTAGTACATGATCAATGAGACATTTTTAGGTGTCTACAGTAATCATATTCAAGTTCCACACAGCTCCCTCATAAGAGGAAGCCCTGATCATTAGTCTAGACTAAAATATATACAAGAAGTTCCCTGGACTAATGCACTACTAAATGCACTTAGTTCAAACTAGGAAGGGGTAATACCCCCAAATTCTTCTAAAGATACTCAAAAGTATCTTTGCACAAAGCCTTCATAAAGATATCTTCAACATGCTCTTTTGTAAGTACATACTCAAATTTTACTTCATTTTCCAGCACTTTCTCCCTTAAGAAGTGATACCAAATAGAGATATGCTTTGTTCTAGAGTACAATACCAGATTCTTAGAGATATTTATCGCACTTGTATTATCACATATGATTGAGTTCGGTTCATCAAACATCACACCAATATCCTTCAATGTCTATTTCATCTAAAGCATCTGAGTGTAGCATGATGCAGCTGCAACATATTCAACTTTTACGGTTGATAAAGACACATAGTATTTTTTACTTAACCATGCAACTAACCAGGAGCCAAGGAAAAATGATCCTCCACTAGAACTCTTTTTGTCATCAAAACCTCCTACCCAATCTGCATTAGTATAAGCTTATAGAGTAAACTAATCATGTGGGATACCACAGTCCAAAATATTTTGTACCTTTTAGATATCTAAAAAATTCTCTTTACTGCAATAGCATGTGACTCTTTCAGATCTTGCTAAAATCTAGTTGCAAGGAAAACAACATACATGATATCTGGTTTAGTAAATATCAAGTATAATAGTCCTCCAAAATTGATTTGTACTTTCTTGTATCAATATTTTAAGGATATTTATCATTATTAGTCAACTTACACACGGTTGTCATGGGAGTACATACTGGTTTGGAATTCATTGAGAAATAAAAATACCTTTACTATTTTGATTTGCTTGTAACCCAAGAAAAAAGTTCAACTCACCAATCATGGACATTTTAAATTCCTTTTGCATTTCACCAACAAAATTCTTGCACATGTCATCATTTCCTCTAAATATCATGTCATCCACATATACAACAACAATTATGATCTTATTTGATTCAGCTTTGTAATAAAGATTTCTATCGATAAACCCTTTTTGGAAACCTTGAGTTAATAAATACTTGTCTAGCCTTCCATACCAAGCTCTAGGAAATTTCTTTAACCCATACAGTGCCTTCTTCAATCTGTATACACTATTCAGATAATCTAATAACTTAAATCCTTCTAGTTGCTTAATGTAAACTTCTTTTTTTAGTCCCCCATTCAAAAATATTGACTTCACGTCCATTTGATAAACTTTGAAATCTATATATGCTGCAAAAGATGAAAACATCCTAATAGCTTCCATTATGGAAACATGAGCATATGTCTCTTCAAAATCAATGCTTCAACTTGTGTGTAACCTTTGCATACCAATATTACCTTGTTTCTTACAACACATCCATCTTCATCCATCTTATTCTGGAACATCCACTTTGTTCCAATGATATTCTTATATGTCAGTCTAGGGACTAGTTCCCAAGTTTGATTTTTCTTAATATGATCTAACTCTTCCTTTGTAGCCTTCATCCAATTCCGATCTTTACAAGATTCTTCAATTGTCTTAGGTTCGGCTTCAGAAAGTAAACACATAATAACTTGTTCTTTAATAGTTTTATTTCTTGTAATAACATATATGTTATTATCTCCTATAATCTGGTTCTCAGAGTCATTCTTTTGTATATACCTTGGAGTTTTTGATACAGTTGCCAGAGCAACCTGAGTTTCTTTTTGTCTATCTTCTTCTCTACTCTTCTCTTTTTCTTTTTTGCTTGTAGACTCATCAGATTCATATATTTCTTGTATACCAGAGTCTTTGGAAATGTTTTCATCAACCTTCACATTTTCACTTTCAACATTTTTATTGTTGCAACACCCATAAACCTTGCTCTTTGTAGAATATCCTAGGAATATACATTCATCTTCTTAGCTGTCAAACTTTCCAAGATTTCCTTCATCAATCTGGATGTAGCATTTACTTCCAAAAACTTTGAAATACTTTTCTGATGGAATCCTTCCGTGTCATAGATCATATGATGTCTTCCCATATTTCTTTTGAAATATAACTTTATTGAGAGTGTATACTACAATATGTATTGCTTCTTTACAATAAAATTTCAATAGGTTTGCTTCTTTGATCATAGTTTTTGCTACCTTTTGTATAGTCCTTTTCATTCTTTCCACTACACCATTTTGTTAAGGTGTTCCAGGGGCAGACAAATGTCTCCCAATTCCATATTTCTCACAAAAAGTCAAATTCATTAAAAAAAACTCTCCTCCTTTGTTAGATCTTAAGCATTTGATTCTTCTATCAACTTCATTTTCAACTCTAGATTTTAATATCTTAAATTTTTTTAATGTCTCTAACTTTTCTCTTAAAAATGCAACCCAAATAATTCTAGAATGATCATCAATTAGGAGCATGAAATACCTCTCACCTTGTAAACTCCTTGTTCTAATTGGTCTACATAAGTCTATGTGCACCAAATCTAATAGTTTGATATAAGATTGTTCCTTTCCTCTAGACATTCCCTTTGTCTATTTTCCCACTTGACATTCTCTGTAAACACTGTTATCCAGTTTAGTTAGTCTCGATAAATCTCTCACAGCTCTTGTCAAACTAATTTTCACCAAATTGTCAAAGTTGATGTGACACATCCTCTAGTGCCATAACCAACTTTTATTGATCTTGAAAAAACAAACAATGCCCTGTAGCAACCTCTAATTGGTACATGTTTCCACTTGTTCTTTTTCTTGCAACAATAATAGTTTCTAATCTCTTCTGGATATCACAACCACCATCCTAAAAAAACAACATTGTAACCATTCTCGCACATTTGTTTGATACTTAAGAGATTATGATGCAATCATTTCACATAGTATACATTGTCAGTGTTATGTTTTCCATCAAAAGTAATAGAACCTATTCCAACAATCTGTGTATTTTGATCATCTCCAAATCTAACAGAACCACCCTCATACTTTTCAAGTTTTACAAACTTACTTTTGTCACCAATCATATGATTTGAACATCCACTATCAATCAACCATTCATTTATATCTCTTCTAACATGAAATGTTGAAGCAATAATTTCGACAATCTTAGTATTACCTTTCAGATTTATCTCTTTATTATTGCTTGGTTTAAGTTCATCTTTTTCTACCAAGAATAAACAATCATCATCTTCATAATCTAACTCATCATCTGAAATATCGGCATCATCTTTAACATAGTAGGCTTTTATTGAACTTTCCTTTATTTTCTTTAAAATTTTGTTTTATTCCTCTCTTTGGACATCTAGATGCATAATGACCAATCTTTTTATACTTAAAGTATTTAAGAGGCCTTTATATTTGTTGGTTCCTCTCTTAAGCTTTCTTACAAAGTTTGCTTCCATTTCATCTAGGCTATCATCATCTTAATCTTTATCCAAAGATTTTTTAGATTTAAACCTTGTCTCATTTCTTTCTTTGTCTTTGCCAAACTTTTTCATCTCGAATGCAATCAAGGTGTCATACAATTGTTCTCTGGTGAAATTGGATGGATCATTATTTTCTTCAATAGCCGAAATCTTGTCACTATAACATTCTGGTAAAGTCATCATAATATTTCTATCACATCCTTATCATCCAAGGTTCCACCAAGATCTTTGATCTCATTCACTACACTGTCAACCTTTTGAAAATAACTTGTTATGTCTTCACATTCTTCCATTCTTAAGTTCTCATATATGCATTTAGAAGTTTGCATCTTAGCTAGTTTAACTCTGTCATTACCTTCATAGATGTATTTCAATCTTTCTCGGATTTCATAAGCGGTATCTAATGCAACAACCTTCACCAATTTGGTTTTAGATATGGCAATAAAGATAACATACCTTGCTCCTTTATTTTCTTCATAGGCTTCAATCTCATCTGGATTAGTAGGACCATTTGCCAACATCACATACTTTATCTCCACAGCTTTCCAAGTCTTGTAACTTAGAGAAATCAAATATCCTGTCATTTTCACTTTTCAAAAACTATAGTCAAGTCCTTCAAAGGTAGGAATAGCCAATTTATGTGCCATCAGATCTCCTTGAGTGGTTAGTCTCACTTTCTAGGAACCAAATCTCTAATACCAATTACTAAATATCTCAAACAACTAAGAGGGGGGGTTATTAGTTGTCAATTAAAATCTTTTACTCATTCCACATAATAGATCCAGTAAACTAAATCTTGATTACTTAACCATAAACAAATATAAGCATGAGAGAGCATATACATCAAACACCGGATTTGACATGAAAATGAAAGAAGGGAAAAACCACAAAGAATGCTAATCCTCAAGTATAAAACACTTATTAGGGTGACACCAGTTAAGCTGATTTTTACAAAGGGTAGCTCACTGCCAGAATGCTCACTACAAGTGGGCTCACTGCTCAGCAAAAACTAGTAGAAAAGGGCTCACTGCCCAGAAGAAGAAGAAGGAAAAAGAAAGAATCCACCACTGAAGCACAACTGCCACTAAGTTGCAATGTTGGAAGAAATCTTTGGCTCACTGCATCTAGTACCTATGAAGGGGAAAATTTGATTTGGCAATTTGCAACATAGAAGGATAAATCACCAAATCAATTTTTGCTTTGGGGTAGGAATTTCCTTTACATTCAAAATAGGGGAGGAATCCACTAGATTCAATCACAAATCAGAGAAGGATTGAATATTAAGTGGATTGATTGATTATGATGTGGTTTTACCTCTTTTGTAAGTTGAAATGCTGATTTAGGGTAAAGTGTTGGAATTGAAGACAAAACTAAGAAAATACTGAGTTATAAGTTCAAGATTTTGTCGTGCACCTAGATTTGATTAATATAAGATGATTCGAATATATCCTATGAAAATGCCTCGAAAAAGCAGGGACCATGGTGCAGCCTCTTGGTCCTCCAGATTTTCCACATGCCAAAAAAGGTTGTTTCGTCTCTATGTTTGAAGCTTATTTCCAGAAGTGTAGTTGCACATAGAAAGAAAGGGAAATAGGTTGGGAATAGGGGCTTTCCTTTCGTAAAACCTCGGTTTTAGAATTAACCATGAAATTGAGATAAATGTAATTGAAATGACTGGAAGGAAATGTTCTCCTTTTGAGGGAGATGCTGAATTATAAATAAAAATGAAATGATTATACCTCCTTGTGAAGTTTTTCTTGCCTCCACATGGAATTAGGGTTTCTTGAAATAGGATGTAGATCTCCACTTTAATGCTTTGATCCTTGACTTTATTGCTACTCCAATGCTTGAAGGAAGACTGAAAATGCTCAATTTCTCTTGAATGCTTGATCTCATGTGTGCTTGAATGCTTCTTGATTTTTCATGATATGTGTGGATGTGATAGATTGTTCAAATGAGAGGGGAAATCCTCTTTATATACTTTCTCATTGAGAAAATTAAGTAATTTTCCAACATGAGCCGACACAAAGGGAAATCTCTCTCAATTTTGAAATGGGAAAAAGGGGTTTGAGGGGTCCCATTTTAGGGAGGACCATGGCACCACATTCTGGTTCTACCGAGGACCAGTGTGTGGCACCTTGGTCTTGCCATATTTTAGGCCAGGTTCAAGGTGTATGACAAGGAAAAAATCAAATTTTCTGGCATTTGTGATGTGTAAGAGCATAATGAGGTCTTCAATCAGGCCAAGGGGTGCAAACACTTAGGTGAAAACCCAAATACAGTCAAAAATTGCAAGGGGTGAAATTTTAGGATGCTACATATAGCCTCCACTTTAGCAAGAGTATGAAGTCAATCACACTCTCGATAAAGTACAAAGGG